>NC_083761.1:71003319-71113319 GCF_963514075.1 Conger conger
GCACAGTAAAGCTTAGAAAAGCATTTGAATCCAAAACAATTACGTATTTGACCCAGGTCTGGTCTCAAGGCAAAACAAAATCAGCACCGCACCCCCCCCAAAATCTGCCCCTCCGCTCCAGCCCCCACCTTCATGACGTTGAAGAGCACCTCCTGCCCCAGGCTGTCCTGGCCCTTGAAGAAGTCGTGCTCGGGGTAGGTGCGGGCGATGTCCCGGCGGATCAGCTTCTCGCAGGGCGACGACATCTTCAGCAGCTCGGAGTACTGGTTCTTTACCGGCATGTCCGTGGCGTTCCCCAGCAGCTGCCAGACTATGGCCCGGAAGTGATGGGGAATGCCCTTCCGGATCAGCTCCTGATACATGGAGAGAGCGGGAGGGTTTACTGGGGGTGAAGGATCACTGAGGAAAAAGTGATTTCTACACTTTGACTGTGAAGACACAGATTCACTTAAATATTATTCTGTAAATGTTTTAAATTTTCGTAATTTTCCTTTACCCCCTTTCTGTCTCTCATGGTCTCCCCTCACCATTGTACCCACTGTCGCTCTTTGCCTGTATATTTAATCTTTACCATAAACTGGTCAACCTCTCCCCCACCTCTCCCTGACATCTGACAAAGTGGAAGAGAATTCTCTTCCTCTCTCTGTCTCCCCCCACCTGCTCTCTCTCTATCTGTCTCTCTCTCTGACCTCACCCCTCTCTCCCTCCCTCTCTCCCTCACTCTCTGATCCCACCCCTCCCTCTCTCCCTCCCTCTCTCCCTGACCCCACCCCTTCCTCCTTCCCTCCTTCCCTCCTTCCCTCTCTCCTTCTCTCTCTCTCGCTGACCCCACCCCTCCCTCCTTCCCTCCCACCCTCCCTCTCTCCCTCTCTCTCTCTCTCTCTGACCCCCTCCCTCCCCCTGACCCCCTCCCTCCCTCTCTCTCTCCCCCCCTCTCTCTCCCTCTCTCACACCTTGAGCAGCTTGTCCTTCTTGCGCCTCCATTCCTCCCACTCGTTGACGATGCGGCCCCAGAGGATCCAGGTGTCCTCCTCCAGGTGGGACAGGTTGGAGGAGGCTGAGGAGCTGGACACCAGCGAGGAGCCCGAGTTTCGCCGGGACCCGCTCATGGAGCGCATGGACTTGGAGTCCGCCTCCAACAGCCTGGGAGGAGGAAGAGATGACTGCTGCGTGCCCTTGAACTATTCCCAATGCTGCAACAGGCCACAGCTCCCGTAGAGAGTTGTCATACACGCTCAGAAATAAAGGGACAGTGGAGGTACATTTTTGTTCTTCAAGGATCAAATTTCCCAAATCTACCCAAATTAGTTATATATTGTTGGCTTGGTGTATAATGTTATCCACCTATAGGGTACCAACAAGCATTTGAACCTATTTAGGCACTTTTACCTTTATTTCTGAGAGAGGTTGTGACCTTGAAACAATTATTATTTAATGCTGCACAGGTTTTCCAGCTGAGGGTTTAGACTCACGGTTGAGCTCTACTATCTCTAACAGACAGCCAACCTGCTCTGAAAGCACAGACACATGATAACCAAAGTCAAGGCACGGCTCTGTCTGGAGAGATACTGTATCCCAGCAGAAACACAAACAGTATCAAAGCACCTCTCACTGCCTGTATCTATCCAGCTGGACCACAAGGTTCCAGCAAGGTATTAATATTGTTATTATTGAAAAGCCAATTGGTAAAAGCAGTACAACAGGAGTACTGCTACAGATGCGTGGTTAATGTGCTGTGGTCCATAGTAAAGGGCCTATCCTTATTACAGACCCTGTGACTTAACTCAAAGGAGTTAACTGCTTTACAAGGTGTTGTGGCCTATATGTAGCGTCTAATACTTTTATTGCCACCTTAGTAATGGAGCCAGTGGCTGCCGTTAGCTGGACAGGATTATGAGCTGTAGTAATGGAGCCAGTGGCTGCCGTTAGCTGTACAGGATTATGAGCTGTAGTAATGGAGCCAGTGGCTGCCGTTAGCTGGACAGGATTATGAGCTGTAGTAATGGAGCCAGTGGCTGCCGTTAGCTGTACAGGATTATGGGCTGTAGTAATGGAGCCAGTGGCTGCCGTTAGCTGTACAGGATTATGAGCTGTAGTAATGGAGCCAGTGGCTGCCGTTAGCTGGACAGGATTATGAGCTGTAGTAATGGAGCCAGTGGCTGCCGTTAGCTGTACAGGATTATGAGCTGTAGTAATGGAGCCAGTGGCTGCCGTTAGCTGTATAGGATTATGAGCTGTAGTAATGGAGCCAGTGGCTGCCGTTAGCTGCACTGCAGGCAGCCCTCACCTGTTCTGCTCCTCTAGCTTAGCCAGCAGCTCCAGCTCGTCGGGGCTCAGGCTCTCAGAGTCGGCGGGGGAGGCTGCCGGGGCGGAGAGCGTGGCATCGTGGCAGGAGGAGTCGGGGCTGAGGACGGGGCTGCCCATGGACAGGGGGTCGGCCTCCAGGCCCGGGGGCGAGGCGGGGCACTCCAGGGGCTCCCCGGCGCCCTCTCTCTCCGGGCTGCTGCTCGGGCTCGACATGCCGGCCGCGGTGCACTCTGGGAAGGGAGGTGACGACGTGCTCTATGGCCTCTCTCTCCCTCTCGGTCCGCGCTGTGCTGGAGGCGGGGTTCAGGGCTGCTCACACCTGCACACAGCACGACACAGTCAGGCAACATGGCTACCACCGCTGCACAGTCAGGCAACATGGCTACCACCGCTACACAGTCAGGCAACATGGCTACCACCGCTACACAGTCAGGCAACATGGCTACCACCGCTACACAGTCAGGCAACATGGCTACCACCGCTACACAGTCAGGCAACATGGCTACCACCGCTACACAGTCAGGCAACATGGCTACCACCGCTACACAGTCAGGCAACATGGCTACCACCGCTACACAGTCAGGCAACATGGCTACCACCGCTACACAGTCAGGCAACATGGCTACCACCGCTACACAGTCAGGCAACATGGCTACCACCGCTACACAGTCAGGCAACATGGCTACCACCGCTACACAGTCAGGCAACATGGCTACCACCACTGCCTGTCCTCGCACCCGTTCAGTGGTTGCGTGTGTGCGTGTGTGTGTGCATGTGTGTGTGTGACAGAACTGATCGAGAGAGATTTTGCGGTGCGGTGTGACGGCAGCAGGGAGAGGCTCCGGGGCTTGGCGTGTGGGGGGTTGGCGGAGGGGGGTTTGGCGTGTTACTGCAGCATGACTGCCTGTCCCGGTCCTGTTCACACATACACTGTAATGGGCTGAGGGAGAGGACACACCGCTCAGTGTCTCCACGTGGAGGGGGAGCCGGGGGAAAGGAGCACAAAAACACCATTACTAGCAGGGTGACTGAAGCGTTTGTTCCCGCTCGCACTCATTTAGATGCAGGGAGAGAAAGAGAGGGAGAGAGAGAGAGAGATACAGAGGGGTAGGCGATAGCTGTAGGTTCTGTTAAGGCTACAGACACAACGGATAAGGGGGAGCCATCACACACACTTTGGGGAGGCTTACTGCATGCAAATTCACCACAATGACGCTCCTCCTGTCTGCACCTGGTCAAGCATGCTTTTTCACTCAAAATAAACAGCATAGGAACAGGGAACTATGGGATACGCCATGCAACTCTGTACCAATTCTAAATAACATGCAGGACATCCCAACCAGAAATTACACAGACATTTATATTCACCGTTGTAAATTAGGAATAAATTCAGATCAAGTAACACAGAGCATCCAACTTGCACGGAGAAAGCCAACCCAACTAAAATATCCAACAGTCAGAGATCACATAAAGCTGGCCAGCTGGGTGATGCAAACAGTGCTGAGACAATTCAATTATCACACAGTGAAAACTGGGGAAAGTCACTAGTCATGCTGGACATCCCTACAGCTGACGTAACAGAGCAGAGAACAGAAAAATTACCCATAGCATAAAAACCCTGGAAACAGCTTGAACTGAGGAATCACAGGGCCCACACAAGGGCAGCATTCATGCCATGATTAGGTCCCAGTGAAAGGGCCCATTAACCACCACATGAAACCAATCCCCTTTGAAAAACATCTCCAGCAACACGCAACTGAACGTAAACACTACACCAGAGCACTTTCTATTGCAGTAATTTCTGCTGAGCAATATAACTATCTGTACAAAATACATATAAATACAGTATATTCCTAGTCACAAAGTGAGCAAGGTCATGCGCTCATGCCAACCATAAAGATTCCTCCCGTTTGTTTTTGCTCACTCTGAAGTGGATTTTATGACAGATTGAGGACTGCACTCAATAAAACACTTTGTGTTTAAGCGCATGGTCAAAGGCCAGGCAAAACACAACAGGAAAAGCAGAAAAATCAAGATCGGCAGGAACCATTTTTGTTTGACTGTCTAGAGACATCAAAAACCTGATTTGAGTCTCAAATCCAAAATGAGCTACTTAATGCTCGCATGATGACTTGCACTCTTAAAACGAAAGACGGAGGGGGTTGTTGGTCTCCGTGTTATTTGAGCGACGCTGGATTGCGGCGTTATGTCCGAGCGCATCAGCTTTGCAGTCCTGAATGAGAGACGAATGGGCCGTGGGCTCAGAGGCCAGCCAGGGCTCCTGCCCCAGGATCAGCGGCGGGGGGAGGTCCCGCGACCTGACAGTGGCCCCGGCTCATCACAGCCACGCACCGGCGGGCCCCCGGAGCGTTGCCGCGGGGACGGACCCGCTCCATCCTATAGGAGCAGCGCACGCGGGGTTTGCGTGCGCGGGATTTGCGCTTAAGCACACAGTCGTTGCACAATAATGCCATTGTCAGCATGCCCCAGTGCTTCCTCCCGTGGCTCGTACTGTCTACAGGAATAGACAGGGCTATTGTCCTCTCCAACCCCTCCCCCAACACTCTGCACTCCACTGCCCCTCAACCTGACCCCCACGCTCCACCCCTGTCCACTGTACCTGATCTCCCCTCTCCCACTGCCTAGCATCACACAATTACAGTCTGGTCCCTGGCCAATAGTTTTTATTGACCTCAGCATTTCTTTTTCAGCACAAGGTGTTTCCTAACAGAATAGAGCAAAAATAACTACTTCAAGCACAGGTAATATACAGGCTATGTGAGCATTAAAGGCCTTGTGCTAAAAGTAAACAAGAAATATTTTGGATTGATTCCAGGTCTCCCTTTAAATTAAATATATATATATATATATATATATATATATGTATAATTTCTAATTAGATAGAACTGGATAGATAGGGGATACACCTTTAAATAATTTAATATAAATAAATATGATGGACATTCCATTCAATAAACATGAATGTTTTTTATTAGTTTATGGCTACAGTGTATGTAATAGCTTCTGGCGCATCTACTGTAAGCTATAGTTCCAGAAATCAGGCAGACAAACACAGACCTGTTTGTGTCAAAGAGTGGGGTTATTTCCTGTGAGAATTCAGTCTTTAGCCTTCAGACAAACTTTCTCCTTTTTTGTTTTACAACATATTGCCTGGTAAAATTCTCTCCTCCTTTGGTTCAGTACTACAACTTCACAATAACATTTACCCACAGTAAAGCAAATTCAGCACCATAATATGACGTTGTGTCTTCCAATGTTGGCACTGCCAGCTAGGTAGTTCTTTACTCATATTAGAATAACCTGAACCTCTGCCTGTTGCCACAACCCTAAACCTAACTCTATATATTTGTAATACGCATCAAAATATAAAGGTGAGGAACTAGTCAGTGGCACCTAATTTATCCCACACAGATTCCTGGCAATGCTTCACAGGTTCCTGATAATCCAAGTTTAGATCAAAAGAGATGGCAATACGGGATTTCATTCATGGTACGCCGTGACAAAACAACCTGATCCACAAGCAAAATATAAAAGCCTCTCTGAGACAGGGTGTGCTCGGTTCAACCTGTTGACTATCTACCCACGCCCAAGTGCTAATAGAAACACAGACATGAAGTTACATTTATTGCATTTGAGATTCAATGTCAATTGAACTGTACATCAGTCCCGCTGAGTGCTTTCCAGCTGCAGCCATAACTCCATCGGTGAGTCAACCGGCCTGTAAGATGAGCGCAGAACGGACCCTTGAACAAAGGGCCCTTCCACCACCACTCCAGCCTTAGGCTGTGCATAACTGCTGAGAACTACAGTGACGATTATAGAACTGTAACATGCGTTCATCAGGCAAATGCGGCTAAAAGGGAAATCAGTAATAAAGGGGGGGGGGGGGGGGTATAAAAGAAACGGTTAATGAGGGTGTGCGTGTCAGAGGCTGGGGCAGCACAGACAGGGGGAACCTGGCGGCCATGCCTGGGTGGCAGCAGATAAAGACGTGTAGCGGTTCATAATGGTCCCTGATGGGCAGCAGAGATGGGGACAGCGCCAGAGAGGCACTCACAGACTGGCACAGAGCGGCGGTGCGGGCCGGGCGCAGACCTGGGCATCCCGCATGCCTGCAGGTACGCACAGTCACGGGCATACGACACACAAACACTTCACCTCCTGTAACAGCTTTCTATACTACCTCACGGATCCGTTTTACAGTCGCATTCATTCGGCAGACACTTTTTTTATCTACGGCAACTTAGAAGGCCACAACAGCAAGTGATAATAATAATAAGGATAACTACAAGCACAGAACAGCAACTTCGTATATATAACTCTTAGTATATAGACATTTAGTGCAGACCTAATCAGACACAGTTAGTCTACTAAACAGGTATGTAGACATTTAGTGCAGAATTTATCAGACAGTTAGCCTACTAACCCGGTACTGTAAATAAAATTAGGAATTAAAGTGCACACATAATAGATAACGTTTTTTGTAACAAGCCATATTGTAATAAAACAGATGGATCTGAAATACAACAGATAAATGTAAACTTCAGTCCTAAGGCTTCTATGATTGGATTGATCCAGGATCTAATAAGGACAGTCTGAAAAGCTGATCTTAAATCATTCTTTAAAATAATTGCCACTGCTTTTCAATTATTTTAAATATTACCATCAAAATGTATGTGATCAGAACATCTATCAGATAATGTGATGTGACATTTGTTCTTTGCCAAAAGAATGGCATCTTGAGATTACCTTATGGCATGATTCAGACTGGTTAGTACTCCATAGACAGGACTTCAAAAACAATTACATTTCTTTGCTTTGTTCATTATGATAACCTTCAAAACAATTTCATAACTTCATGTCACCAAATTAATTTACGATAAAAAAGTATGTGTTTTACTGTAATGACAATTATCCTCCTAGCCATAGATAACACAAAGTTAAATCTGCAATATTTCTCCAAAGATTAGATACACTCATACCATTTCCTCTCACTTCTTAAAAATGAAGTCTATCCCGTCAATAAGGAAACAGTGAATATTGGCCTAGCACATAGTACATAGTTTCTGAATATTTTTGAATGTGTTGGATGAGCATTTCACATGCACACCAAGTTCAACGTGTTTCGCTAGGTATTCAAGTAATATACCTTTCAACGAGCACCCCAAATTCATCCTGGTAGCCCAATTCCCTAAATCAGCCACCTGACCATCTCGCTGATCAAACCTGCGACCTGGAAAAGCACTGACACATCTGCTCTATCAGCGATCCGTTTGCTTCTTACACATACACCGCTAAGATCAGAATCAGAGTGGCTCTCATTACCACCTCATTGTTGAGGGAGACAGGCCTAGTGTAACGCTCAGGCACAGAAAACCTTCGTTTTATATCGGGGAACGTTGGTCTGAAGGAGCAGCGTAGTCGCGCGACCAGATTTGGCTCGTTTCCGTCTGCCGTATCAAAAGCCGACAGGTAAACATCATTACCACTGATTAGGCAATGGCACTTAGGCTACCCAGATAATCTTCCAAAATCTGCAGTTATTATGACTGCTTTAATTGCATTGTCGGTCGGCAGGGGTAGCCAGTGTAGAGTAGCTAGATTTAGACTACTTGGATTATATTGCGGAATTAATTGAGCCCGTTCCAATGAACAACAGTGACTTTCATTTCTGTTTTTTTGTGCGTAAATAGAGCATAATGCAATTAAAACTTTGTCTCATATTTATGTGTAGTATTGTCGTTATTGATTTTACAATTTGATATCACGTTTTGCTCTGAAAATGAGAGGAACAAGGTGCAATGTGTAATTGTCGAACGCAAATGTGCGAGATAGGGAGAGCGGTCACCGCTGTCGCCAACCATACAGATGATGCACATGGAGAAGGAGAAAGATAAATAATATGCTTTGTTCAAGGCCAGCATCTCCTTTCGTCGCATAACTACACATGCATGACACAGACAAGCGAGCAACATGGACTGCAATAGCTAAATTGTGACTAGCTATTTAATCAAATAAATAATTAAATAAATAAAGGCGCAATGCCCACCTGGATACGGTCCCCATTTTCGTAGCGGCGCTGATAAACGCGTAAGCCCGATGTCATTCCGTTTATGGTCAACCATGTATATCTAAAAGAAAAACAACGTATGACAATAATGAACTGACCGCGTTTTGGTAAAGACAACAATAAAAGCAGCGCCCATGACATGGGCGGTCGTCTCTATTCAATTGAAAAAATCTCTCAGCTGTCAGTTTTCACTAGCTTCCTCAAGGAGACCTAGAGGCAACGCCCACGTGAGGTCGCACCGCCCGCTGAGCATCTCGTCCAGCCAAACACAGATTGTTGAACCGCCCACTTCATACCAAGAAAATTGGAATGACAGTTGAACCGTCAACCTAAATAGCTAGTAAACACGGAGATGATTTTCAAGAGCAACGCCGTTCATTACTCGAAACTGTAAATATCCAGACGTGCCTCTTAGTTTCGCTGAAATGGAGCGCACCAATCACACAAAGGAATGCATCCGTGATTGACGTTCTGCTGTCCAATGAAAAATGAATTATTTTCAATTATAGTAACATGACATTTACATCCACCAGTGCGGTAAATTTTTCATTCTAGGTGGTAGATGCCATTACAGCGGCGTTGACAATGATGCTGCTTTAATTAGCGTTTCAAGCGAATAACGTCTCTTGTAAATAATTTAAACAACGTCAAATTATTTGTTTAGTATATTCGGCTAGCCTGCATATTTTGTGAAACATTCGATTCCCCCCTCAAGATTAAATTTACTCGTTACTCATTTTGTGACGTGTAATCATTGATGTTTGAGAGGTTTGGATGAAGAAGCAAAGGAACTGTTAAGCAGCAGTGTGCCACTGCCAGCGAGGTACTCTAAACGCTGTCCATACGGACCTGAGGTAAATGGAGATACCAACAGATGTGTGCGGAGAAACTCAAGGGAAAATATATCAGACATAAATAGGTATTTCACATGTGGTTGCATTTAAAATGTAACAATACAGCACGGCCCTGAGACAGTGTAGGTTAAATATGTTTAGCTGTTTTATTTGAAAATGAGATGTTATAATCTTTAAGTAGAGACAAATCCATGCCATCGTGCCGTTATATAGTATATATAGCCTACTAAATAGACTATCATTGCTTGTCCCAGACCCACACTCAAAACTCAAGTGTCCCAGACACTAAATTCAAAACTTCAAATAACTTCCATTTCTAAACAAACGCTGATCTAAAGTGTGATGGATAATCCATAATACATTATATTCTCGTCCCATCTGCTAAAAGGTGCATGAGAAAGGATTAAAATGGAAATAAAAATGTAAGCCCCTTTTCAAGTAAAATGACCTCAGTGTTTAAAAGTCAGTTTTTAACGCAAGATTGACTGAGGATATGTGTGTGAGTAGAGAACGTATATACAATCTGGCAATACAATTCCAGTTTTGTAATTTGATCTAACACAGTTTCGTTGATCAATAACACTAAATGCAGTAATGTAATATTGTAAATATGCTTCTGATTTAATGAGGCAGATACTATACTCTTGGTGAAGCATTTCATATATGAAATATGAGGAATGACTCATATTTAAAATGACAACTATTCAAAAAGCATTTGTAAAATTATACTTTGAATATAAGTAGGCTACTGCAGTGAAATCCAGTGAGATTTAGTGCCTGGATGTGCTACTTTACTGACCCCGTGTGGTCAGAAAACACTATTGCATTATGTGTGTATGCAGTGCAGTCCTTTAATAATTTGGATAATGGCAATTTTTGTTTTGGTTCTGTTCTCCAACACATTTAATTTGAAATGAAACAATTAATATGAGGTTAAAATGCAGCCTTGCAGCTTTAATTTGCATCCACATCCTATGATCTATGGAGGAATTACAGCCATTTTCACAAATAGGCCCCCATTTCAGGGGACCAGAAGTAATGGCACAAATGAACATATTATTAAATAATGTAATCATATTCAGTATTGCTTGGTTGGTAATCTGATGACTGTCTGTCTGATGCTGGGCATCGTCCTTGGAATGCTCTGCCAGGCCTGTACTGCAGCTCTCTGTACTTCCTGTTTGATTCAGGGGATTTTTTTCATTCAGTCATGTCTTCAGCAAGTGGAATGCCAAAAGCACCATTCAATGAGTTTTGAGGCATTTGGTTGGATCTGAGCAGATACGATATTACTTTACACTTCCCACTGCTGCTGTCAGCAGTTCACACCATTAATAATGACAAGTGAGCCCATTTCAGTGGCAGCCATACATGTCCATACCATAACACTGCCTCCACCATGTTTCAAATATGGGGTGGAAATATGCATTGTATCATGAGCAGTTCCTTTCTTTCTCCACACTTTCCTCTTTCCATCACTTTGGTGCAGGTAAATAATCATCTCAGTTTTTCCGTACAAGTTTGCTGCAGAACTCTATACAGTTTGTGAATGTATTGGCAAACTCTAACCTGCCGTTCTGTTCTTGTGCCAGCGGTTTGAATCTTGCATTGAACCCTCTATGGTTATGCTGGTGTAGCCTTCTCTTTATTTTAGTCCACTGTATGTTTATTGTCTTCTTGATCTGTTCGATGGTTGAAAAGGGGTTTTTTCTCATTTGAAAGTATTCTTGAGTGTTCTTGATCTGTTCAACGGTTAAAAAGGGGGTTTCTTCACAATTGAAAGTATTCATTGGACATTGGACTGCTGCAGGTGTCTTCTGTGGTCTACCAGGTTGTTTCCAATTGCTGAGCCCACCAGCGCATTCTTGCTTCTTGGAAATGTGGCATTAAGATTTTTGCCTCTGATTGATTTATTCTGTTATTTCTCATGTTGATAGAAAACAGAAAATACAAATTCCACACAAAAATCAACCCTGTACATCTGAACATTCAATTGTCCAATTATTTTAGGTCAACCAAAATGGGGGGGGGATTATGCATAAAAAGAGCTGTATAAGTGTTTGTGTCCCAATACTTATGGACTGCACTGTACAGCCTGCGCAGCTGTTCAACAACAGTCCAAAGGATGACTTGTACTTATAGGCTCTATTGTTGCCATAATTGCAGAAACAGCCTTGGGTGATGCAGTAAATGAGAAGATTTCTAAAGGGCAGAGGGATGCCCTTTTTTTCTCTCAGGCAGTCCTTGTTTATATGTGATAGTAATGCATGGAATCGTATGTAAATAGCAACAGGAAATGGTGTTTGTGTGTGTGGTTGGTTGGGGGGTTGGTTGGGGGGGGGGTTCTGCTGTGCACAGAGGATAAGGCTTTCATGGTTCTAATCAATTGGGTACATAAACTTTCTTTCTGCCATGCACACCCTTGCAACATGGTTCTCCTTGTCCCCAAGTTGCTTTTAATATTTCTTCGATACATTCAGATACAGG
Source organism: Conger conger (assembly GCF_963514075.1). Classification (NCBI taxonomy): domain Eukaryota; kingdom Metazoa; phylum Chordata; class Actinopteri; order Anguilliformes; family Congridae; genus Conger; species Conger conger. The sequence goes on from NC_083761.1 coordinate 71,015,059, forward strand.
AATATGTCATTGCATCGCCTATGTTTTACTTGGTGCCAATACGACTGGCAGGAAACAAAATCTTTATTTTACTCACAATTAGTGTTATTGAATGTAAATTATTTTCTGAAGACAGCAACGCGCATTTCTTAATCTTAATGTACTTATTTTAGCCAAACGTTTCATACATACGGTACGTATAGATTTCCTAAAACTGTACCCTTAAAGTTGATTTTCAAAAATTAACTTTCTGTATTTTATCTATAAGACTACTTAAAATAGGGAAACCTGCAAAGACTTTATAAAATAACCCCGCGTTTGCAACTGCAATGCGAAAGCAACTTCAGTGAGGCTGCTGTTTACAACTTCCGATGGGATGAACAAAGCACAGTTTACGTTTGTAACCTTCCTAAACTCTCTGATGGATATCTAATAGGCCAATAGAAGTAAAGATTTTTCAGAGATTCCGTGAAATAGACGTGTAATCTAGCCAATTGTATTCGCAGTTGGTAGGAGGGGGTTGTTCCGGAAGTTACTATAAGCTTGAGGCCTACCCATGTGGGCTGCACTGCATTAACGCTAATATTTGAACCGAGACTGAGGCTGAACTTAAGGTAAGAGTAGCTGGTTTTAGAAACAAAAATACTACTACCTATAAAATTTCTTAGTTCATGTGTAATTTACTTTGCACTTCAACATAAAATTTACCAACCGTACGTTATATAGTTTTTTTGTCAATAAAATGTATTTTGCTAGATTGGCTAGCTAATTTCTTTCAAGTGTCTCCTGAAACCGAGAGCCATAGCTGCCGCTAGCTAAATGGCTAACGGGAGTTTTTATTCATACGTTTCTCTAACTTTAGCTTGCTATGTTTTCCTGTTGTTCACTAGCAGTTGTTGAAAGTAATCCTTTCTACGTTTAATTCGCGTTATAAATCCGCTGTTATTGCAGTACATATTGTTGTATTGCCGGGAAGAACTTTGAATGAAAGTGGTGGATTGGACTCCATTGTTTAATGTTACAATCGTTAGCTAGCTAGTTGTGAACGTCTCAAACCATGGCATCTTGTAGTTCTTCTGTACGTACCCGACAGTCTTATGTTCTTTTTATGCAAAAACTCTCTTCGTCTATGTGGGAAACCGTGTGGCTCGGTAAATGTATGTGAAAGTTAGTCTGCCGTCTTAGGCGGAGCGATTCAGGAAATATCGTGGAGTGGTTTGGCCTGCTTTCGGCGACGTTGCGAACACCGGTTCGCATTTGTCAGTCTGACCCCGGCATCGTGTCGCTCTTTTCTGTCGCCCTATCTACGGGGGTGGCCAACCCTGGTCCTGGGGAGCCGTAATGTGTGCTGGCGTTTATTGTTACTCGGTACTTAATTGAGCAATTGAAGCAGTTAATTACATCACCTGGTTTCTTGAGTCTAAAGTGATTGTTGTATTTAAGGTGAAAACAGAAACCAGCACATTCTGCGGCTCTCTAGGACCAGGGTTTGGCACCCCTGCCCTATTTACGGAAAATTTCGAACATGAATTGAATTATTGCCCACGTTTGGATAATTGTTGGATTTTGTGTTCGCCATTTCGCAACATGCTTGCATGAGTACTTTATTTTCGGCCATTGGCAAAATCAATCGATACACTATGCACAGTATTTCGCAAGTTATTCAACTCATCTTCCTAGTATAAGCATAAGACTAATACGCTACCAGGGTAGCTTAGTATGTGTACATGTCTTGACGGCAATTTTTAAGGAAAGAAACCATTATGAATGTGCGAGTGGCTGCTTTTAAAACCGCCCTGTTCAATTGCCTCCACGAAACAGCATGGCTGAAAATGATGTTGAGAATGAGCTGCTCGACTACGAGGAGGAGGAAGAGCCACAGGCAGCCCCGGAGAGCGTAGTCCCCGCAGGGAAGAAGGAGGTGAAGGGCTCCTACGTCTCCATCCACAGCTCTGGCTTCAGAGACTTTCTGCTCAAACCGGAGCTACTCCGTGCCATTGTGGACTGTGGCTTTGAGCATCCGTCAGAGGGTGAGTAAATGCTTAACGCCGTTGTGTGCCAAATTGGTGGGAGGGGTTCCCTTGGTGTTAAGTGGGCAAATTAACTAGACTACATTGTAGGTACCATAACAGTGCAGATTTTCTGTAGACTTTGGCAGCTGTTTGTGCTAGTAGTGCGACCCACTGGCGTTGTGCTTGGACTGTGAAACCAGGTGTGTTGGTTCCAGTTGGGAGGGGGAGACGTGCATCTTTGGAAACGGTATTCACACGTAACCTTTAATCTCCTGTCTTACAGTCCAGCACGAGTGCATTCCACAGGCCATACTGGGTATGGACATCCTCTGCCAGGCCAAGTCCGGTATGGGGAAGACGGCAGTGTTTGTTCTGGCTACCCTACAGCAGATTGAGCCGGTGGATGGACAGGTGAGTGTGTCTGTTGGCTCTCAGTGCTGCTTTGCACAACAAAACCAAGTGGGACATCAGTCCGAACAATGGAATTGCATATGAACGGCAGACAGCCTTAGTGTGAATGTCTAACCCCCCCCCCCCATTCACCTTTGAGACTGAACCTGTTGGACTTGTTCTTGAGAGTTTGGTTTTCTGTAATCTTTTTTTAAATGATAATAAATAAAAGTAAGTTTTAAAAAAATATTCTGTTGTCCAATGTCACCTCAGCCTGTTTAGTGTTGTTGCTCCTGGAGTTGATTTCTGGATGAAGCTGGCAAGTTCTGTAACGCTGTTTTAAGAGGGAAAGGGGAATCTTATTGTCACTTATTACAACCAGTCGTATGTTGACAACAGAACTGGTAACACGTTGTCTGGTCATTTTGTGAGAAACTCAGCGTGGAAAGCACAGACAGTTATGAGGACTGCCTGGATTGTGTGGGAATATCTGGTCACAATCCAGCTCACTGTAACATTTCTGGTTGCTGGAAAATACATTCTGTAGCTTTTGGTCACTTTTTGCCGCCCTTTCTGTGGGTAGAGGGTAAGACTGGTCGCTGTGACGTAGAAGGTTTACTTCCGCCTTTTGCTGATCTGTAGGGTTTTGTTTAGTCTTTCCAACACTGGAATACACTCTAGGTTGTGTTGTGTTTATGGTGGCACAATATTATCTTTACAAACACTTAACAGTTCCATAATTTTATGTTGCACAGAAAATGAATGTTAACAATTCAAACCTTCCAGGGAATAATGGGAAAAGACGCATCCAGTTGAATAACTGTATCTTGGGTCCATCTGAAATTGGTTAGGTCATGCATTTGAATGCATTTCCTGACACATTTGCATATGCTTTAGCGGTACTGGAAGCAGTTTAAGTTTAGCTTGACTTTCTGAAGCCGTCTCATGACCGCTACTTTGTGTCCCCTCAGTGTCTTGGTAGTGGCAAGGAAATCTTGCCAATAAATGATTAAAATTAAAATTTGTGTAATTTTAACTTTCACTTTAGAAGTTGAGTTTTAAAGAACTCGTTCTTATCGCTGAGGCTGTACTGTGGTAGGGGGCAGTCCCGCTGCGGTGGCACACGCATGCACACACAACGTCTGTGGGAGAGATGCTGCGCAGAACTGCCAGGTCGGATGAAACTGCATCTGACCGTTACAATCCGCAGGGGTTTCAGCGGCCTATAGCGTAGTGGTTAAGGCACATGACTAGGACCTGCAAGGTCGGTGGTTCGATCCTCAATGTAGCCACAATAAGATCTGCACAGCTGTTGGGCCCTTGAGCAAGGCCCTTAACCCGGCATTGCTCCAGGGGAGGATTGTTTCCTGCTTAGTCTAATCAACGGTGTGTCGCTCTGCATAAGCGCATCTGCCAAATGCCATTGATGTAATGTAATGTTTGCATTTGTAGTCAATATTTTTTAGTCTACAATCAATATTCTTGTCTTGAACCATCCACATCCATCATGGACATAATTTTTGATATGGAACGAGTGTAAAGGAGACTACATTATTACATTACATTATTACATGTACATGTAGGTGTTATACAGTAACAATTGACCCACCAGACTTTCAAGAATATCACCGGATACTGTGAGAATATCCATTGTCCCATTGTTTTTAGGCTGCCGAATATAGTATTGGAAACCCCTTCTCTTGCTTATTTCATTGTTAGGAACCTTCTGTAATTTCTACACTCTGATGCTCAAAACAATCTTAACTTTTACAGTGCAATTGGGTTCTGTGCTATTTGAGAAATGCATTTTCTAGAAGAAAGGGGAATCTTCCAGTTAAAAAAAAAAAAAAAAAAAAGGACTGCGAACTGTCTGCCCTCCTTATGAATTTATCTCTTTATTGAGCGCTGGAAAGCAGAGAAGGCTACAGAATGGAAAGTGGGTCACAGGACAGAAAACGGCTGTGGGGCATGGAGCCCCCGGATTTGTATTTGGTTTGGGAGTCGGCCACCCTGCACTGTGCCACACGGTTTCCCCTGGACACTGCTTCTGTTGACCACAATATTGTGGTGTGGGAACCGTTTAATACATACACTGCCCCCCCCCCCCGCCCCTCGGAGTTTAAAATAGGAGCTGCTGTAACATTCTGTGTCCATTTCTGGTACGGCCTTCTGTGCACAGATTGAGGTCACCTCGCTTTAATCACGTGAGTTGGCTAAATGTCTTCTCTGTATAATTAGTTGGAAGTCTAAAATGTGACCCGGTCTGGTTATGGTTTAAGGTTTCCTGCTAATCACGTGGGTAACTTCTGGTAATTTTTTTAAAAACGGTTGCTCCCCCCCCCTTTAGGTTTCCGTGCTGGTGATGTGCCACACACGTGAGCTGGCCTTCCAGATCAGCAAGGAGTACGAGCGCTTCTCCAAGTACATGCCCACGGTGAAGGCTGCCGTCTTCTTCGGTGGCATGTCCATCAAGAAGGACGAGGAGGTCCTGAAGAAGAACTGCCCCCACATCGTGGTGGGCACGCCCGGCCGCATCCTGGCCCTCAGCCGCAACAAGACCCTCAACCTGAAGAACGTCAAGCACTTCGTCCTGGACGAGTGCGACAAGATGCTGGAGCAGCTGGGTGAGTTTCTCCCCCCCCTCTGGCTGGTGTCGGGGTACTGGGGCAGCTGAGTTGGGAGTTTACTGCAGTGGACCAGTAAGTTGTCTCACTGCGACTACACTTGGCGGAGAGGAAGACTCCTCGGACTATTTTTAAAAGGGCCCATTCTAGTGTCGGGCAACCTTTGTATGCGTGCTCGCTCTTTTACAATCCAGTGTGTGATTTCTCGATATTTGGCCTTTTTTTTTTTTTTTTTCTCGGGGGGGCTTATAATGACTTCCCCCGCTCGGTGTCTCTGCAGATATGAGGCGTGACGTACAGGACATCTTCCGGCTGACGCCCCACGAGAAGCAGTGCATGATGTTCAGCGCCACGCTCAGCAAGGAGATCAGACCCGTCTGCCGCAAGTTCATGCAGGACGTGAGTATGGGTCGGGAGCGGTTCCTTTCTGCGTTCTCTCCGAACGCGCGTCTGTGTCCGCGTCCTCTCCTCTCTGGTAGTAACCCTGCGCCTCCCTCAGCCCATGGAGGTGTTCGTGGACGACGAGACCAAGCTGACCCTCCACGGGCTGCAGCAGTACTACTGCAAACTGAAGGACAGCGAGAAGAACCGCAAGCTCTTCGACCTGCTCGACGTCCTGGAGTTCAACCAGGTACCTGCGCGAATGTGTGCCCTGTGGGTCGGCAGTATTGGGTTTATCAAGGGCATTTCATTCTTGGATATGTGCCTTTTAAAATCTACCATTGTAAAATAATCAGTAAAAATTGGAATAATTAAGATGGAAATCTCACCTAAACATTTCAGTTGTGTGACATTGATTGCCCTGGGTGATTTAATTTCTAAGTGTGAAGTCCCTCAAAGCTAATTAGACAAAGGCCTTTGTTAGCAGTGTGTGAAGTGCTGCTAAAGAACTGTTAACACTAAAATAATTATGGGAGATAAAATGTGACCGTTCTTGCTGATTAGCCATAAACGGAGTCATGCTATTCCAGCGTTATGTATATGGAAATGGCTGTTTATTTTGCTCAGAACAACAATTCTGACAGAGTAAAACTTGGCAGAGTATATTGTATAATGTACAATGTAATGTATGCTTTGGGAGAGTGGGTGCAGTTAATGGCTTGGCACAAAAGCAACTGGGTGCATAATGGTAATGCTTGTCAGTAAAAATGCACAATAAAACTGCAGTTTCTGGCAGTTTGTTTCCCCAGCAAGCATGGTTTTTCTACCATTCACATCCATTTCTTTGCTGTTGTGTCATTCAATAATTATAACTGAAAAGTTAAATTGAGTTAACTTGTGAGTTCAACTTTACAGGTTTGAGTTGGGTTTCTACAATGACTTGTATTTGACCCTGGTTTGGTACATACCACAGTGTCGTGAGTGGAACTTTGGCCGTGTCCCCAGCGTGCAGTGAGAGAGTGTGTGTGGTGTCTGAGCTGTGTGTTGCTCTGCAGGTGGTGATCTTTGTGAAGTCGGTGCAGCGCTGTGTGGCACTCTCCCAGCTGCTAGTGGAGCAGAACTTCCCTGCCATCGCCATCCACAGGGGCATGGCCCAGGAGGAGAGGTGAGTCCTGCCAGCCGCCTCCAGGCTGTTCCTGTGGGCCGTCGGCCAATGTTATCAACAGCGCCGTATGAAAATAAACCGCTCGTAAAACAGTGCTCCGGGTTTTTCCGCACATTTCCAGCGGGGTTTATTTTGGTGTTTTCTCAACGTGGGGGGGAGAATCTGGACAAATATTCTCTTAACCCCTTCAAAAAGCCGTGGGGTCAAACCGCAAAGTACCCAGAGAATGCTGCTGGGTTCATGGAGAGGTGTAGTGCTCTATGTAGCGTTAATTCCCCCCTCTGTGTGGATTGAGCCTCTTTGTTCAGTGTGTCCCTGCTTTTATGTCAGCAATTTGCGGTCCGTGAGGGCCAAGACCCGCTGGTTTTCCACCCTCCCTTTACCTGGGAGTCTGGTGTGAAGACATTCTGGCCCCAATCGGTAGCACTGGTAAAAAGAAGACCAAAGCTGGATTTGGAGGGCCAGAGTTGTTGATCCCTGCTTTGTTACCCCTCTCCCCCAGGCTCTCTCGGTACCAGCAGTTCAAAGACTTCCAGCGGCGGATCCTTGTGGCTACCAACTTGTTTGGTCGAGGGATGGACATCGAGAGGGTCAACATCGTCTTCAACTACGACATGCCCGAGGACTCCGACACTTACCTTCACAGGGTGAGGAAGAGCGCGCTCACCTGACACCACGGCGTCTGCTTAAGTCCTCTGCATCCTACCGGGCTTCAGAGATGACGTTTTGAGCTGCCGTAGCCTTTTAAGTGCGTGTTCGCGGTTGCGTGTTGAAACCCTGCTTTGCTCACGTCCCTGCGCCCTGCCCACAGGTTGCTCGTGCCGGCAGGTTCGGGACGAAGGGCCTGGCCGTGACCTTCGTGTCAGACGAGACCGACGCCAAGACCCTGAACGACGTGCAGGATCGCTTCGAGGTCAACGTGGCTGAGCTGCCAGAAGAGATCGACATCTCCACTTACAGTAAGTGTCACTCATGACACTTCATGTCTCTTCATAGTTTATGAGAGTGATAAAATGGGTGAAACTATCTTCCTGTCACGTATATTAAAATGAATGTAAGACCTTCTCAAAATATAGCCCTTATGATAGTTTCTGGAACATCGTAGAAGCTTAAACTTGTTAAACTTGGGTTCACACAAAGGGTTCCCACACTTGTCCATTATCATTAAGGTAACTAAGGTATTTGATAACTTGACAGGGAGGTTGCAAGAAGATTGACTGCTTCAGTCACATGATTTTATCAAAAACAATTTGAGTGGCCAGTAGAGAACAGGCTTGGGTCACACCCTTTGTCTCTCCCAGGTGTACAGTTTAACATCCAGGTTTAAGAGGAGGAAGTGCATACAGGTATAAATGTTACCTGTGTCTTGAAGCTGTGGTTAATGTCGGATGTAGCATTTAGCCAGCTGGTACATCTGACCCATAGAGACCTCTCCCTGCCCTTTCCTTGTCGGATGCATGAATCTCACGCTCGTTGGAATAGAGGGCGATTTACCCTCTACAGGAGGTATTAGTCCTCTAGAGAGACTTAAGAGCAGACCTTGTCATATGTTGAGTATATTGTTTTGCATTCAAATACATTTTCTTTGCTGAGCTTATCTGATGTGTTGGAACTTATGAAATGCTCTCAAGGCAAACCCTTCTGGTCCCCTTGCCTCAATTGTACCAGACAAGGTTTGACAACTAAAAGACACAGAAAAGTATTTGAATCGAGAACAATCACGTATTTGAAGGTCTGCTTGGGTTAAGAATAGGATGATGATGATTGAAAGCAAAGCTGAAATGAGCAATGAGCTTGGATATGGGCTTTGGTTATAATTAACATGAGCATCACTGCATTCACACTGATTTGTGTAAAGTCTGAACCATGTCTGGCGTGGCTGAGTTGACTAGTCTATGCTGGAGGTATTGGTCCAGGTATCCTGTGACCTGACACTGTTTTTTCATTCTCTCCTCTGCAGTTGAACAGTCCAGATGAGTCCTCCATCCCTGTGAAGATTACCCCCTCCCCCTGCTCTGCCTGCCCCCCTCCCTGATATGCTTTCTGGGGGGAACAGAGCTTGAATGTTTTTATTTTAAAGTGCCCCCCACCCACACACACCCATACCCAGTTCCCAAGTGAAACTTTTATTTTATTGTATCTGGTGGGGTGTCCAGTTTTAATTTTGTCTTGTTAATTGTGGTTTTGTTTTTGGATAATGAAATTAAAACTTTTTATACAATGTCAGTTTACTGTATTGTATTTGTTGCCTAGCTGATGTTGGAACGGCAGAGATTCTACCTGCGTGTGCCCGGAAATCAGGGGCTCATTTTACATTAAAATATTTCCGTACTACTTTCTGCATTCTGTATTTGTAATTTTCTCCCAAGTCCTTTCATCAAGGTCAAAGCCATTGGATTTCCCTACTCTGTAAAGTTTAGTGTTAATTGTTACCCAATGGGGTAGAGTCAATCCCAAGAACAAATCACACTTCAGTGCAGGGGCTTAATCATGGCATACCAAAATTGTATAGTTTGGGTAGATGGAAGGTGAATTCCAATTTAAAGATCTTATCGTGTGCAGTATAAGCCATATCTTAATGGGCCCGTGTGACTGGTGCTTGAAATGTCTAGTGGGAGAGTGGGTACACATTGACACCAGAGGGCACCAAGACAGCAAATTAAATGTGTTGCGTGTTCCCATCCTTTCCCTATTTATAGAAATGAACTGGCCTGCACCCACCAAATAATGAAATGGCTCTCTAATGGAATGAATGCAAGAACCCCATGGTTACCAGCTTACGCCATTTAAAAGTCCTGCCGGTTAACGAGCCCACTCATTTTAAAATTAACATGAACTTCAGCTCAGGTTCCATGGACTGCCTATCGAGTGTCTGCAGTATTCCTGAAGGCCAAATTTAAACTTTGGCTGCATTTGTGGAATTCAGTGAAGGCGAAGAAAGGTTCCGTGTACATCTCCAGTTCTCATGCTGGCTTTTGTGAATGTGGTGGTCTAAAATATGGCAGAGAGAGTGATCCCCCTACACTTCCTTGATTCATGTAGTCATCTGACCAGTGTGTACAAAAGGCAGTAAAACATGGAAGACTAAAAAGCAAATTTTATTTGATTGCTTAAATGCAACAACAAAAATAATACATTCCATAGATGCTAAACAATACTCTAAGGTACATAAGGTGTAGTTTTATTTGCCGTTACAATACATTTTTGTATTTTAAAATCAAGTGCCCTTTAAATTCAGGACAGATCAAACCAAGCTTGAGCTTCTCACTAAAATTGCCCACACACACTTTGCACTGTCCTGACGATTCAAAGTGAACGCTAAAATGACAGTGCTTCCATACAAATGAATATCAATCCTGGTCCTGGAGTATAGCGGCTATTTAATCATCAGGGTCTGGAGCTACTGCAAAGCAACTCTACACAAAGGGCCGGCCAGGGCCAGGCATAATATACCGATTCATCAACTAGCAGAATACACCAAACCAGCCCATTTTAACACGGCACAAATGGAATTTATGGGAGGTGCATCTGTAGACAATGACGATCAAACAGAATGTTGAATTTTTACATTTTTGAGCAACAGACAAATTCTGATCAATAATATGCAGCCTGATGTCACTTTCAGAGCTGTATAGTACAAGTGCAGATATCACACCAGTCAGTTTAACCTGTGTGCTCTTTGTCTCTGATAAAAAACAGGATAGGATATATACATTGTGTGCAAATAAGGAATTTTACCATAAATCAGGGGCAGGTCAGACAACTGCCCAATCACCATCCCAACTACCTGTAATTTTGCTGTGTTCCAAAATTGAAGGAATTTTTCATTTCTTTTCTAAATGTTACATAGCTGCCTATTCCAATTGTACAGGAACCAGGTTGGGTACAGTAGTCCAAGTCCCATTAACAATGTAATAACAATTAGTGCAATGGTTGTACTGTATAGACGATTATAGAAGACATAAACAATTCACAACATTGCAATTTAAATGAACACTATTAAATAACATTTGTTACAAATGCCTGATGTGACAAACAAGATGCTCCATAAAGAAGCCAGGGTTTTCCATGCAGCTCCAGAACAATAAAGTTTTAAAGCGGTTTCTGAACTTTCAGATCTATGCAAACAGTAACTAAATAAACACTTTTAAAAAAAAAAAAAGAAAAGAAAAAGAAAAAAGAAAAGACAGATAAATGCATTGTGAAAGGTACACATTTTGCCAGTCCTGAAACATATTTTCAGGATACAAAATGAAGTGTTTAATTACTCAGTAGCAGCATTCTCTACATGTTGAAACCAGATCTCCCGAAGACTCTGGAGGATGTCAAATTATAGCAGCCAAACAATGCGATGCTATTGCTGCTGTACCATCCCCGCCCCCAAGCCATGAAGAGAACCTCCAGCTCTGTCTGGGGCCTGGGCCACACTGCAGGGGCCACACTGCAGGCTATGTATCAAATTCACCGATTCTAATCTCAAAAGACAGAATATAAACACAAAAGGAAAGTGGTGTGTCTGCATACGTTTACAGATTACAGGCAAAGCCGTACATATATAAATTGGTTTAAACACAAGTACCCAATGACATTTGCAAGTAAAGGTGGCTCCCTCCCATCTTTGTCTTATTTTTTTTTAGGGCAGGGTTCCTGACCCATTATTCAGATAACAGCCATCAATGCTGGATCCTTTTTATGGTCAGTGGGTAAAAATACTTTGACATCACAATTCAAAGCTGCCTGCTCAGCAGTTGTAAGTTTTTTTTTAGGACCGAGCACGTCAGGTATTCACAGACTACAGAGCCTCCCTGAACTCTGCCTGAGAGCAGCTGAGCCACTATCTGTCAGACCAGCCTTCCGTCTGTAACCCCTCCCCCCCTCTCTTAATATGTCTCTGGAATAAAAACAAGTTGGAACAGAATTTCTGTAATAGGTTTCAGTGACTTTCAAAGAACCGATCATTTCTCCTAGTTAAAAAACCCAAAATTGCAAAAATGTAGGAAAAATAATGTGAAATCAAGGGTCTGTTTTTAGAGTTTCTGGTTTCAGGCCCATCTGGGCACATCCAAATAAACAAATAATCTTAATGGAGAACACGTCAAATTCACTGTAAACCCAATCCTCTCTCCAACGGATATTTTCTTTATTACTTATTTAAGTGCAAGCCTCTGTAAACCCAGCATCCCCCTGGCAGTCAATTAGTCCACATACACAGTGACTGTAGGCATGGGCCTGTGCAGCATCTCCCAATCAGTTCTGTGTGATGCTGTGCCAATCGGAGAGTCTCAAGAGTTCCACCAATCAGGACGGGCTGTGGAGGGCCGGTCAGAACACGGTCTGTAACTGGCAGGAAACGGGCCTCTCTTGATCACACACTCCTTAGTTCACTGGTGGCCGTGTATAACCCTGGGTTGGTTTTTCTTGCTAAATCCCAATTATAAAAATCGAAGGCATCGCCAAAGCTCTCGTCGTTCCCAAATTCTGCCTCCTCCATTCGGCGTTCAAACAATTCTAGAATGGAGGAACACGCGTCCTCAGACAGCATCTACCTCTGGACTATGTGTGCGCTGGGAGGCGGGTTGGTGGAGGGTGGGTGGGGTGGGGGTGGGGGGCCTCTAGTCGATGAACTTGTGCGTGTCGCCGTGGAGCCAGTGCTGGGGGGGGAGGGCCACCTCGTTGAGATGGCCGCAGTCGTCGCTGCACTTGCAGGACTGCACGAACATGACGGCCTTGTTGAAGCGCTCGCCGTCGGGGCACAGGAAGGGCACGGAGACGGTGCGGGAGCGGCGCGGGGCGCAGCAGCGCCCGTCCACACACACCCCGCAGTAGTTGGGCTGGTACTGGCGGCTGCTACGGCAACCGGCGTAGGACAGGCGCAGGGGCTCCGGCGCCTTCCGCGTGCGGGAGCACTTCTTCCCCGTCTGTGAGCAGAGCGACGACACGCGGTCACACAACTGACAAGAGTACCGACACCCGACCGGAGATCACCGTCACGGCGCTGACAACGCAAGGTCAAACGCGGAGACATTTAAGACCCCGTGACACAACGGTGCTTCACCGGCTCTCAACACTCGGGCAGAGTTAAGCTTCGCATGCGCCTGAGGGCAGGAAATGAGGGTGCACTGAGCAGAGCTGATGACTGGACATCAACAGAGGGGTGTTTTCACAGGCAAAATGCACACTACGGCCCATTAGCTAGGAACCCAGATGGAGAGAGAGAGACCTAGAGTATTACACTGCTGCAACCACCGCTGCAGGGAGCCTGAGAAACAGACGAATATAGACCCACCAACTCCCTGAGTGGGCAGTGCGCAGGGCTTTATTCAAACGCCTGTCAGGAATGTGAGGGGGCGGGAGTCTATATTTAAAATGCACCAACAGTGTGAGTAAATCAGCCTTCCTACGTTCCCATCGGATACAATGAGAAAATGGCACCAAGTACAAAAAACATCCCTACATAGGGAAAATGCTTGGGTATTCTGGGAGAGTGTCTACAGTTCTGAGGGGTTTACTTAAATCAGAACGGCAGTATGTTTGTATCGGAAGGGTTCAGACTTTCCGGAATGACCGGCAGCGTGTCAGTCGACAGTGTCCGTGGTAACCAAGCCTGACCTTGGCCTACCACCAGTCTGTCCACACACAGCAACAAGCCCACAAATAGAAGGTGAAGCTGGGTGCGTGAGTGTGGATGGGTATGGGAGGGGGCAGGTGATGAGAGCCATGATATTAATGTCGATCCCACCACTGTTAAGCCCTTGCCCTTTGCCCCATGCAGTGTCGCTAACAGTTCAGTGACTCACAGCAGAAAGGCGGCAGAGCTCGTGACAGATGTGTTATATAAAGAGTGGGGATCCCTCTCTCCGCCCGGACTCTCACATGGGTACAGGCACCCATTTCGCTTCAGAATTCACCCCTCCCCCCAAACACACACAGTATGGGGGACGCACAGCATAGAATTACACGCACACGCACAATGAACTGACAGACACATGCAACACAAAACATACAATAGAGCACAGACCCATATTACAGAACGCACACACAGACACACTCAGGATGCAAGATGCACGTTACACTACAGACTCACATCACGGTGCACACATGCTCATAGACACATACCACAGTACAGACACATTACAGCACCCACAGGTGCCCGTGCAGAACAGACCGGGAGACCCCGTACCTTGAGAGGCGCAGGGGCGGAGCCGCAGGGGCGGATGGTGCACAGCCGCGTCTCCCTCACCAGCCTGCACTGGCCGTTGTGGTTGGTGACGCGGGAGGACACGCCCATCCCACAGCTGCGGGAGCACTGGGACCAGCTGGTGGTCTGGATGATGCACTCGCCTCCCACCTGCATCCACGCTGAGGCGGACAGAGGGGCACAGAGAGAGGGGCTTTAGAACCCGGGTCCAGACCCACACAGCCAAGGCCTAAATCAAGTTCGCTCTGGGTCCTGCGGCTGCGCTTACCGGCCATGTGCTTGTATCCATCCTGCTTGCTCCGTTTCTTCCCCATCTCCACCAGCTCGTTGTCCAGGCTCTTGTCAGGTTTGTAGGGGTGTGGGTAAGGGTAGGGGTTGGGGTAGGGGTAGGGGTACGGCTGCAGGTTCGGGTGAGTGGGAGGCAGGGCCGGGGCCCCCTTGCCACAGTCCACGCTGAGGCAGCACTGCCCGGGCACTTTGAGCAGGCGCGGGGCGGGGCAGGAGGGCGAGGCCAGGGGCAGCTGGCTGGGGCAGAGGGGGGCGCAGCCCACGGCCCCGTCGATGCAGGTGCACTGGTGCTTACAGCCGGCACGGAAGCTCTCGCCGTTCTGGTAGATCCTCCCGCTGTACTCACAGGTCCGGCCCTCCAGCCTCGCTGGGGGAGAGAGGAGAGGGCAATTACACAAGGGAGTAAGAATTATTATTATTATTAATCCATCATTTAGCTGATGCCTCTGTCCAAAGTGACTTACAGTTGATTAGACTAAGCAGACCCCCCCCTGCAACAAGGGCCCAACAGCTGTGCAGATCAAACCATCGCAACACCAGGGCTTGAACCACCAACCCTCCAGGTCCCAGACATGTACCTTAGCCACTATGCTACAGGCTGCCTCAAAGTACAAACTAAAACACTCACACTGCATAGGGTGGGGGGTTTAGGGGTGTATGGCACCGAGTGAGCAGGGCAGAAAGAACCCCCAATTGGCTTAATGAGATTCGAGATCACAATGTTGAATTGGTTATCCTTCGTCACACAAAGCCTCCAGACAGTGGGGGCAGGGGTGTGATTAGACCGGGCAGCCTTAGCACATGTTCGCCATGGTGGTAGTCCCAAACCAAGTGTCATTTCAACCATTAGGAAGCAGAAACACATTTGCATGTCAGACTGTGACAGAGTGAACGTGTGAAAGAGCAAATGAGCAAGATTCCGTACTGTGAATAAAGGGTTGTTAACTACAGATATTTAGAGTGCGCTTTAAAGAAACAGTTCCACAACTGGTGTTATCAGTCTGTGAGAGGGCTCATCTCATCTCTGTGCCTAATACATCCGGTCTATCTGTTCAATCTTTATCAAGTAATAAGAAAAACAAAAATAGAAACAAGGACGGATTTTAGTCCAGCAGATGGGACTCCAATGTCACCATCAGGCATGTCTTCAGGGGATTGAGCAAAATGCTTAGATTACCCCAGCAGTCGTTTTAATCCCTATACATAATAACCAAGGAACTCCTCCACCCAGCCTGAGCCTTAAGATGCCCATTAAGTGAAAACCACAGAAGTGGCGCAAATAATGCTAGCCCGGGCTTTAAGGAGGAGTTCCCATTGTTAGACTCGAGAGGAATCTGGGTCTGTTTACAGCATCATTCTAGTGACGACACAAACCCAACAGCCTTGTACAGGGTGCACAGGCAGTTCACACCAGCCCTTCAAACTACGAATCGCAGCGATGGGTTACGTCCGAGTAAAGGTGACGAGGATGGTCGACGCTGCCGACGGACGCCCCGGGGACGAACGCGTCTCGGCGCTTACCCCGGCAAACGCCCCAGGTGCGTGCCACGTCGTTGCCGTAGTTGCACTCCAGACCCTTGTGGTGGTCGCAGGGCTTTAGGGAGTGGCAGTCCTGGTTCAGCTGGGCGGCGCACACCTTACAGCAGCCGCAGCCGTCCGCCACTGCGCTCACGCCCGGCGGGCAGCCGAGGGGAGCCGCCGGGCACTCGCACACAGCCGGACAGCTGCCTCCAACCTGCAGCCGCACAGGGAGGGGACACCGTGAGGCGTCTCGCGACACGGAAACCACAGAACACAAGATGCCCAAAACAGAAAGTGCAGGAGACGATTCATGTTATGAAGTCGATTACAGTTGCTTGAAAGGAATACGCAATCTCAGTGACGCCCATTTTACAGCAAAAACTTTGAAGAATTGATAGAATTATTTCTGTATGTTGGGAGGGGGATTTATTTATTTCGTTTATTTTGACAGGAGGGGAACGAGGGCTCTGGACAGGTCAGGATATAATTTTAAGCATGGCAGATCTTGAATGTCCTACTTTGGCTTGTATCCAAGCAAGGGCAGACAACAAAATAAATAAATAAAATGATTCAGGGTTTCCTGGATTTTGAAGTAAGGATCCAAGAGACTTAGCTTCAGTGACTTCCACAGAACTGAAGTCAGACTATTCTAGACTGTTCCCGTCAGCAGGCTCCAGCTATTTTCAGTCTTGAACGTATGTGACATTTCATGACTATTTGTGATCCCTGAACCCTTGGGCCACTGGGCCACTGCACAACTTCAAGTACACCCTTCTACATACAATATTCATTCTTCATTAACAAAATAATTGCATAATGTAGGACTAGAAAAGTGTTTATTATGTGAGGAATATAATTTTACCTCAAATGTTCCAGGTCTCAACAACATAGAGCAACACATTCCATGTTTAGCATTATTTTTAAATTATGAGGTGACATTGATACAATCAATCATTTCATGGCCAAGAGGAAGTCTGACTGCCTGGGAATGCGGGGATGAAATACCAACAATTTCCCGAACAGAAGCACACCGATAATTGCTCGACCTAAAGCACGACAGCTGGGTAGTAATGTTTAAAATTACGACACTGTTTGCAGGCACAGATCCATGCCTGCTTTTAATCATAGTACACAGGAGTGCCTTTCCAAGGACTTAGCAGAAGTGCCCCACCCTTTACCATCTTACGATCAAAGTACAGCAGTACAGCTCTCGACATTGCCAACGGTAATTGCACCCTGTGAGGACAAGCCTGCTATCTGGATTAACTCAATCTGTCTCAGTTCGCAAAAGTGAGACAGACAAAATTCCAAGCAAACCGTGATTTAAAGCGCTTGATGCCCGTAATACTCAAAAGGTATCTTTTTTTTATTTTTTATTTTTTATTTTTTTTTAAATCGCCAAACCATGCATATCTTAAGTAGTCTCTCGATGCTCACTATCATAGTCTCTCGCTACATTTAATCGAAATGTATATATTAAAGGAAGACAGGAACTGTTTACATATTTTCTATCTGAGATTCCCGTAAATTGACAGCAATTAGTCCAGACTAATTAGGAATATTCAATGATCAAATATGGTCGAATACCTTCCAGATGCACCTTTATCAAATCCAGACAGCACATATTCACAATTCAAGTTCAATTGCGCGGACACGCATGTGTACTTGAACTGTAGAGCTTTAAGGCATTTTCTCAAGCACTTTTGAAAACAAGTTGGAAAAAGTTGAAATTTTAAGGTTCCGAATTAGGCGCTGCGGCTGCTTACCACGCAACTCCACAAATTACTTAATGCGGCGACAGAAACTACCAACAAGATGGGCGGAATTAAACTTACCAAAGAGAAGGTAGCCATTGCTAAAGTCATAAAATAGAAATATTTCTCCATTTTGCGCTGTGTTCAAAAATAAATAAAAGTAGCGTATTAACTTGCGAAAGCTAACCACAGATGGAAGTTAGAAATCTTCTGAAGTCAGTGTCTCCGATTTCTGTAACAGAAGAAGCTAATATAGTTTCGAAAATATGCGCTTAATTCTAGCCGTGCTGTGGTTTATCCTGTGTTTATTTAACTGAATTTGTCTTCGCGCGATCAACATAAACCAGACTTGAAACTACCATTCAAAGAATTAACTTGTAGGGATGCTTTTATACTGCCCTCGTGCTGTACTAGAAGCTCCACCTACTCGGTGTCCAGCCAATTACCGCTCGGGCAGCTGGCCAACACATTCCAAAGGGGTGGAGATAGGCGGGGTTTAGAACTCCACAGCGGAAACCTGGACTGGGGGCGTGTGCATGGATGAATACTATCATTCATAAAAATTTTGATTCACCGCATTCCATAGAGGCGCAGCCTTTGGTGTTTATTTATTTATGTTTGAATAAAAATATTATTGATGCTTTAAAGTTGTATTCACACGAATTCCTTTTTTCGCCCGCTGCTCTCTGAACACCAACATAAATATACTCAGCTGGTTGGTGTGTGCTGGTGGTGGTGAGGAACTGCTGCAGAAAGACTTAAGAATTTCCTCCCGTTCTTTAAGAAAATACTGACGCAGAGCGCGATGAAATGGCCATATTCATAGGTGCATGGGCTTATTCTAATGCATGAAAAAGTACAATATTGTAGCTACATGCTGAGAAAAGTACAATATTGGCCTATAATGTATGATTAGATAATTGTGTTGCTAATTGTGTATATCAACTTAAAATGTAACTTTATCTTATGTTGGTGGTCTTTGGTCTACCTCTTTCATACCCAATGAAAGAGTCTTCGGCCATCTTCCTCTCCTGCATCTTCCATGTGCTCCTCCCTGCTTTCTCTCTGTTCTATATGCTGTACAGTTTGTCTTCTTCCGTAATGTAATGTAATGTAATGTAATCTTGCCTCTACAACATAGGCGTCTCTCACTGCCCTAACCACTCCCCTGCCCCCTCCACCGCCCTACCGTTGCTATGGGTTTCACCACACCTCCTTTAGAAATACATTGATAGACAAATGCATGGGATGTGCAGTGAATGTGTAGGGCATGGTCTGCACATCCACATATGTTTGTCCATGCACACACACACACACACACACACACACACACATATACACATACATCCCCTCTCTCTCTCACATACACACACACACACACACACACACACACACACACACAGACATATACACATACATCCCCTCTCTGTCACACACACACACACACACACACACACATACACACACATTATCTCTCACGTACACATACACACACACATTATCTCTCACGTGCACACACACATACACACACGCACAGACATCCCCTCTCTCTCCCATACACACACACACACACACACACACACATACACACATTATCGCTCACGTGCACATACACACACGCACAGACATCCTCTCTCTCACATACACACACACACACACATTATCTCTCTCTCTCTCTCTCTCTCTCTCTCACACACACACACACACACACAAACACAACTGTACATGCATCTGATCAACCAACAAAACGGTATCTGTATCTATAATTGTACCTGTATGATGTGGGTGTGGCATAAGGAGAAAATGCCAGTGTGCTCATTTAAATGTACTTCAGCCCAGAAAACTAGCCTGTTCTGCTTGGGGGTTTCTGCCTGAATACAGATACAGGTACAGCTCTAATACACACAGTGGCAGCATAATTACATAGCAGCCATTCCACACCATATAAAACTGACATGCATGCCTTACCACACACTGGCACAAAGAACCACCTCACTCCTGGTTGTTATTTTGTGTTATTACTGACTAATGATTCATTTTCATACATTTTTATTATATATCCAGGTGGGACTGCGGAATCCTTATTTTCTGTGGCAAGCTGAGGATTGTACAAACAATCATTATTATTTATTCGTATTTGCATGGGAGGAGGCCAAGGGCCTGTTGAGGGACCGGGCCACTGGAGTGAACACTCCCCATTCTTTCGCAAGGTGCCTTTTCAGGAATTGTGACCGCAGAGAGTCGGGACCTCAGATGAACCTCGGTCTCGTCTGACAGACAGAATGTGGCGGACGGAATACCACTGGCATTCTGGCGCAGCTTCAGAACAGCTCTCAGACAGGTGCGCTGCGGTGGAGACTGACACTCGCCCAGATTATGACTAATTCCTGCAGGCGTTACCCATCTACTGTAATACCTGATTGGAAGCAGATGCCCACGGATGATCAAGGAACAAAGGCAGCCGTGTAATGTTATACGTGGCGATTCACTACGGATAACATTACATGACTGGCGGTGACTGTACTAGCAGACATTTAGCCCATGCTCATTGTTCATGGTACAGTTATGCACACAATCGTGTCACATCCTTGTTGTCCTCGGGCATTAAGGAAAGGCACACTGGCCAATCACATTTCAAATTATTTTTTAAACTCGCGTCATCCACAAATACTTGCATTAGCAAATGTATTCATAAAATAGAGCATCGTTGGTGTGTTTCTGCTCTTAACCAAATTAATGAATTCGCTTTGCAATGCACATACAATCTCTGACAGTTGCTTGAAAGTTTACGGAGGGAACAGTTGAGCCTCTGAGGTCTATCTACACATGCTACTCAGTCTCCCTCATGCTCAGTCACATGGCTGACTATTATTGCTCCTATCTCAGTCTATTATTTTGCCTGTTTGCATTCCTTGTTGTTGGTTTATTTGAGGTCTTTTCACCTGCCCAGCTTGTTTTCTGTTCTCTGATTGGCTCTATGTATGTCATTGTAGTTCCATTTGTCTTTGAATAGGACAGGAAATAATTGCTGTCAGTGAGTGTTGTTAAAGTGCCACAACAGGAGAATAAAACAAATGCCTTTGTTCCTGGGTTATGTGCAGCTCTGAACTTCATGTGTAATGAACTGGACAACATTTGCGGTGCTCTTCTGGCTCATTTAATGTGATCAGTAACTTAACCATAAAATATTTTTATAGTCAGACTACTGATTTTAAGACCAAAGCCACAACTGAATACACTTTGGTTTGTTAAAAAACTGGTAATATCACATGTTATTGTTACAGTTCAATTCTTAAACCACCTACTAGCACACCAACTAGCTATGCAACTGTGCTGCTAGCACACCAACTAGCTATGCTAATGCGGGATAGCAATAACCACAGAGGTCAGACAAGTCGGGACAACAGTGAATGATAAGAGGCAAAAGGCTAGGCATCCATAAGTACAGGAAGAAAGAGAGAGAGAAATAGAGAGAGAGTGAGAGAGAGGGCGAGAGAGACTGACAGAGAGAGAAAGAGTGCAAGAGAGAGGGAAGGCGATGTATAAAGAAAAACAGGTGTGAAGAGGCCGTATGTGTTTATTTGTTCAAGGGGAGGAGTGAGTTGTTGCCACATCTGCTCAACCACACACACCTTTGAGGCGCAACCCTCCCACCCTTTAAGGCAATCCATGTGAGTGTGCGCCCATGAGCACTCGCACACTGTCACAGAGAAACACGGAGACAGATGCATAAACTGGAATCATGCACATCTAAAGACAAGCTCCTTGCGAATGCACAACGCAGTGTACCGATGGCACATTGGGACGTGATTATGCTGAATTAGAAAATTGTCCAAATTCTCAGGCTGAGAGACTGCCATGGAACGAAGGGAGGGAGACTGGGTACAGTACAGCCTGTTCCAAAGCAGAAGAGAAAAGAGACAGAAAAACAAGAGTAGAGTGGGAGAGAGAAGAGAGAGAGAGAGAGAGAGAGAGAGAGAGAGATTTTGAGAGTGATTGGGAGAAAAAGAGAGGCAGAGTGGAATTTGAATCCCAAGGCTATTTTTAACCCAGGACAGGAACTCCAGTATTGACTTCCCAAACACAGACACACGGTGCTGGGGTGATGGGGGTGTTGGGAGTGCTGGGGGTGCTGTGGGTGAGGGACTCAGTGGTCATGCAGGGTGCTGTAGAGTGCCTGAGGGAATGTCATTAACGCCCTAATCTGTGGGTACATTCATACAGGGACTCACATGCGCATGTATGTACACACACACACATGCACACACCCACACACATACATAAACATACACACATGTGTGAAGGTACACACATATACACACACATACACACATGCACGCACACATGCACACATACACATGCACATACAGATATACATAAACATACACACACGTGCAGGTACACACATGCATATGCAGACACACATTCACACACACACACACACACACACACACAAATAAACACACATGCACACACACATGTGTATACACACACCTGCACATGAGTGTGCGTAGGCGCACACACACACACTCAAATTCACACTAGTGTAAACTGTACTCCTAGTCTTCCTCTTTGTTCTAGAATAATCACCCAATTGTTATTGGCTGGACAATTTCAGGTGTTACAAGAATATTAAAGAACACTCCTAGAGCTGTGACCTGACATGTAGGTTAAATGTAAAGAGTAACCTGAACTAATAACCCACATCCCAGCAAAATTTTAAACACTAATTGTGTGGCACCTTGTTTCACAAGTGACTATTGTGTGCCAGGAAGTAAGCCTTTTTAAAATGAAAAGATTTGACAGAGAAAGTACAATCAATTAAGATGGCTATTTAAGAAGTTTGCAGTGTCTCTGCAGGTTGAGTATCTGTTTCACATACCTACAGTTAACAGGGACAGGGATCACAGATGCTACAGTTGAAGGTCAGTACTCTGGCCAGTTTATATGAGGCCACTGCACAGCCTAAGAATCTTGGGTTGACTGACAGGCCCTCCACCAGCACCACCAACACCACTGCCACCACTCTTTCCACATGCCCTCTGCTATTCCCACACTGTGGGATAGTGTGTACCTCAGGAAACAGAACACCCCTGTTCTCTCTCTTTCCCCATCTGTCCACTGGGACACCACAAAATATCCCAAATATCCAGACAATTTCCGGTGTTGTTGTTTTTGTGTTGGGGGAAGGGGGTATATGGAGTAGGTGAGGGGGGCAAATTCAGTTTAAAAAAATGTTCAATTGAAAGAGCAAACATCAACAACGACACTATAAATTCTCTAAAACAAGCTGTGAGTGACCACCAGCCACATAAGCAATGCCTCAGACAGCAACAGGTCAACACTGCGAGAAACAGAGAGTGGCACTGTGCAGGTGAAGACAGATTCAGCAAGTGCCCCCTCTGCTGGTACAGTCAGACCAATACCGGCCAGTTTGGTGTAAAGGAAGCTCGGACCTGTTGCAGACTGGCTGCAGTTGAGTTGCTGCGATTCCTCTCTGGAGACTTACTTAACAATTATTCACAGACAAAGAGACACAGTACATTATGAGATAGGCAAATGGAGAGAGCCAATTTAGTGACTAGCCACGCCAGGTTTTACAATTGTGCGTAACTCAAATGGTTTTTAAATAATAGAGAAGAATTAATGCAATGTGGACAGACAAGAATGAGTTAGCAAATAAATAAACAACCAACTAGCTAAATAAAGTGCATGTCACTTCACAGATCTGGAGGTTATGCTATGAAATTCTTCTCTGCTTTAAGGTGGTCTGCTCTTCATTTCAAATAAAATAAACCAAACCAAACCAAGTCAAACAATACGCACTGCCCCCGCCCCTCCCCTCCCTGTGTGGTCACTCCCAGTCACAATGGCCCTCTGTGCTGGCCCCACAGAGGCGGAACAGACCCAAAGTGGTCAGCAGAATCACTGGCCATCTTTCGACACTGGCTGAACACCCATCTTCAGACTGCATTTTGCCCTTCCATCCGACCTCACCCAGTAGACCTTCCTTGTCATGCACTAATTATTTTTATAGCTTTAGATTCTTTTTTGTATTGTTTGGTTTTATACCTCTCTAATGGTTATAGTCTGAATGACTGAATGTATTTAAAACTTGGTTCTTACTTAGTACAGCTAATTTACAAGTGCTTAATTACTGTATTTTGCATTTTTACTAGCTGGTCTGGGTATGTTAGCCAGGTCTGCCACCGTATTAGTCAGGTGAATGCATTTTGTCCGATAGGCTGTTGTAAGTTGCTAAGAGGGTCTGCCAAGCTAATGGAATATAACATAATGTAAAGCTCATTTTGTGGAACAATGGACACAGATTCAATATTGCCCCAAGCACATACTGTCCACAAAGGGAGGTGGATATAAGTGAAGTCACCACATCATGATGTACAGTGTCTCCTTTCAGTATTCTGATAGATGGAGTAAAGGGCAACTGAAGTGTACATAAGTCCATATATTCCAGATCTTAAATCTGCAGAATTCATAAGATGTCTAAATGAAACGATTCAAGTATGTGCAGCAATATGTCTCCTCCATCCATGTTCTAAACCATTTACTCATGGTCACGTTATCAGGGGGTTGGGGAGCCTATCTATGGACAGGTCACCTCAGCAATATAAAGTGCTCATGAAACAATATGTACAGTTTAGGATCCACATTATCTCCGATACTGATGTATTTAGTGGTAAAGCACAATTATGGTTTTATACAGTGCATCTGAACATCTGAAACAGGCCAGTAGAAAAGTGATACAGCATCAGGCAAAATAAACGAGTATCAAGCACATTGAATATCACGCAGAATTAACTTGTTTCTTGAACCATCGAAGAAGACAAATGGCATGCAACAAGGTTGTCCTTTGTGTTGTGTTCTTACTGTGCATTGACAGTCAGGTATTCTAACAGAGACTGAAGGGAAAATTCACGGAACAAGAGATCTCCCTCCTTATTGTGATTCATTACTTTGCAAAGTCAAAATCAGACTCTACCCTAATGAGCAAGCTGGTTCCTCCAAAACTCTTCATGATTCATGCCAGAAGTGTATCAATATGTAAGTGGCCTGTAATCAATATATCACATGTATGCTGCTTGTTATCAAATCAAATGAACCTAGAACATTTAATTACAGCTGAGCTTATGAAAACGCAAGAAACCACAGTGTCAACTGTCGAAATGAGAGCAAAGAATGCAAAGAATGCATCAGGCCAAAGAAGTGCATTTACTCACTTAGAAGAGAATATTAATCAAATGTTTAGTATGTCTGTATATTCTCAATGATTCACTGCTGATAAATTTGTGTTAGAAGTGTATTAGTGAACCATGTGTAATCTGAAGTTGAACAAAATTATTTATATGTTCACTACTGATAAATTTGTGTTAGAAGTGCATTAGTGACCCATGTGTAATCTGAAGTTGAATAAAATGATTTACATGCTGTAGAAAGTACCGAAAAGCACCATGTTTTGTAAAGTACAGAATAGCACCGTGTTTTACATGATTCCTATTCTTATGGTTCCTTTTTGTTAAAAAAAAAACAGCTTACAAAGCAAGATGTATGTAATAAAAGCATTTATTTTTTAGGAAGTCAATGGGGCGATTCGCCACCATGGTTTCAGGACCGAGAAGTTCTAAATCCTTGTTTTTGGAATTTTATAGGAGGAGTTGAGATAAGAACAGTGCATAAAATGGGTGTAAGTCTGATATTCAAGGTTCGAGTCTGCAGATTTGAACCGGCTGTTGTGCACGTAGGCTAATAAGTCATTTTTCCGAAGAGCTTGCTGCCGTGGTATCTTTTCCTTCGTGAAGTTATTTTTCAACAAACTGGAAATTAGACCTTGAAGTCTGCCGTTTCCTAGCAACGACAAGACTTTCGGATGTTTTCGTAGCACTAGAAAACAGTACTTTTTCATAAACCTTTTCAGCAGTTCCTCGCTCGCCGGAAGACTGGCGCCACCCAAAACTTAGCAAAAGAAGATACAGTTGTTACATCTCTATGGTTGTAGTTGCGTAAAATAACAGGCGGAAGTAGTTCAGGAAAAAGTGGTCCGGAGAACACCACGGATTCACGTTATCTATCAGCCATCAACGCGGTAAGGAATTAGAGTTTATTGTAGGTATGTGTATATTTATATTTGTTAGATACTGACACAGACAACCCCGTGCAGGTTTCCGATCTTTGTAAGCGCCAAAACGTCCGTTTGCAAAGCAGGGCGAGCGACGTAAACTGAAGAAGGGCAAAAAAGTGAACAAGCTAACTTGTATGCAGTGAGCTTGTCACTGCCTGCAATTAACTGCGTACCAGCAAGACAGCTGCGTAGCACTTGAATTCCATTCTGTATGTAGAGGACTGTTTCAGGACATTGGTGTGATTTTGTACTAATAGTAACGCAGTTCGAAGTCGGTAGTATGACTATTAACACACAAATCTATGAATATAAAAAGGAACAATAATCTATACAAATCAATCTATACAAATACTTGTTTTATTATTTTGAATGTAATTTGAAGCACATTATCTAAACGTGCACAAAAAGTTGTGATTTTCCCATGTGATATGTGATAAATTGGGTTTTCTTTCTGTCTTAGCAAAGTTATGTTTTCAAAGAAGGAAGCACCTATGTGCTTCACAGGATATTTGCAATTAAAAAATTTTTTTTTTTTAAGTTTTGTTGAGTAGAAATTTAAAGTCACAACAATTTCTGTCTGAGTGCTATTGGGTTAGGGATAGCTGTGTGTTGTTAAATCAGTTATAAACTGACTACCTGATAAAACATGTGGATTTGTCCGATTTCTTTGTATAATGTTCATCTCTTCTCATATTATCTCCAGATGGCCTACAGACAGTTAGTCCGCAGGGTTTGGGCCTTGTCTGTTAGAGACCTTCGCTGCTTCCCCGTCTCCACCTCTGCCTTCATCTCCCCCCGCGGTTCTCCCAGCGCAACATGGCAGCCGGCACGGTCCCCTTCGCTGACCCTGTCCCGCTCCCTGTCCCTCACCCCTGCCCGCCACGTGTCCTTTAATGTGCAGGATGCAGACGACTTCACAGAGAGGGTCATCAACAGTGACCTGCCTGTGCTGGTGGACTTTCACGCACAGTAAGAGTCCAATTCACACTGCACCCACTCATATAGGCAGCCATTTTGTGATGTAAATGTTTGTCTCTAAACAAATGAGCAAATTCAGACTTTGTTCAAAGGCTTGTGTAAAATATTAATTCTTTAGATGGCAATAAAATATTTAAATACTTCTACGGATCCGTGAGAGATTGAGAAATACCTGTTTACAACCATTTTATAGCTGGTGTGGGCCTTGTAAGATCCTGGGGCCAAGGTTGGAGAAAGCAGTTGCCAAGCAGCAGGGCCGTGTTACCGTGGCAAAGGTTGATATCGATGAGCACACAGATCTGGCCATTGAATATAAGGTGAGAGAATGTATTTTGTCGTTGTCATTCTTATTAATATTTACATGATGATTCATGTTTGTAGACTTTGACATGGCCGATTGTTTAATTGTTAAGAATTATTCACCGAATTGTCGATTTGGGGGCAGGGAGTGTGCCTCATCCTATGAAGGCACCAGTGTGTCTGTTATTGAATATGGAGGGGCTCCACAAGGCCATTCATATGCCAGTCATGCCACCCAGAGAGGGAGCAGCAATCAGCTGGATTGCAATCAATTGTAGTGCCCCCTATTGGCCAAATCAGACCAAATCTGGTGTTCTGCCGCTGAATTCCAGGCAGTACATGTGGGCACTTCCACAGTAGTGTCAACCTGAGCATGAAAAAAATAAACATACTTACTTCCCAATTAAACATATTATGTCCAAAACAGTCTATTGTGACCATTTGAAATCTGATAAAATGTAGGCAAGCAACAGGAAAATGCTTAAAAATGTATTTAGTAGTCCCATTACCATTGAAATCAATGCTATTTGGTGGCCATCTCGAAAACGTTAAAATCCATTTCAGATGGTTTTCTCAATGTCAAAACTGATATTCAGAACCATTTCAGATGACAACAAATGTCTTATGATAACATTTTTATTCGGAAGTAGATTGTCAAACAATATGCAATTCATCCATAACGCTGGTATCTTCCTTATAAAAATCAAGACGAAGATAAATACTTTCAAAAATCCTATTTTTATGTTCAGCCAAGCCTCCTACATTAATGGCATTTGGCAGACACTCTTATCCAGAGCGACATACAATTGATTAGACTAAGCAGGAAACAATCCTCCCTTAACTGCCTTGCTCAAGGGCCCAACAGCTGTGCAGATCTTATTGTGGCTACACCAGGGATCGAACCACCAACCTTGCCTGTGCCAGTCATTCACCTTAACCACTATGCTACAAGCCGCCCATGGTCATCAAACTTTCTGCATAAGACTTTAAAGTCCACAGAGTTTTTAGAAAGTCTAAAATACTTGTCTTTTTGCGTCACATGGCACTGGCACTGGCCCTTCCCCTCAGCCAAGTGGGTGCTACGATGCATTAACATTTTTTACAATGTAAGAACAGTACTTTTTCAGATTTTGTGTCCAAATGTCACATCCATAATGGAATTGCCCATATATACCAAATTTCATGCTGATTCATAGATGGTAATGATTCATAGTGTGTCTCATGACTGCTGGAATTTGATTGTCTGATGTTGGGTACATTTTTCATAATGTCAACTTGTCCATTAAAGATTATATTGGACCTGTGACTAAGGCCCAGCATGTACATTTTGACCGTGGTCTGTGCTCTCCTGAGTTAATGGTAGGGGTTGCAATCCCCCGGACTGCCTTTGGACATTGTAGTGATGAGAGAGGCCTGGTAATACATTTGGTAATTTTAGATTTGCAGAATAATAAGTCTGAAGTTACTGAAGTAAAATTTCACTCTTGATTGTTCCCCATCCTCTAGGTGTCAGCAGTTCCCACCGTGATTGCCATGCGGGACGGTCACGTCATCGACCGCTTTGTGGGGGTCATAGAAGAAGATCAAATAGACTCCTTTATTGGCAAGCTCACTGGGTAGTGAAACTGAGATGTCCCACCACATCCAATCACGTGCCAAGAACCCCGGCCTGGCACCACCCCACTCCAATCCACCGACTCCCATTGGTCATTGGCTGATCTTGACTGGGCCTTTCTGCCCCTTCCACAGTCACACCCATTCAGGTTTTACTTTCAGCTGTGTCTTTCCCAGGACGTGAGGTTGAGCATTGCTTTTCTATCTCCTTGAATGACACATTAACGTGCACATAATATAGTGGTAAAGTGAAAACTGTATTCTGTTTCATTGTACGGCTGTGGAATGGTGAACATCTTGCACATTCCTCACTAATGTGATGTGCTAAACTGAATTATGTTTGTTTTTTCCTCAACCACAAGAGGGCAGACATTTTCCATCTTGGCTACAGGGCAGTGTGACACTCATACAAAACCAACATTTTGCTTGCTCCTGCTATAAGGCCAGGATTAAATATAAATGTGTCTATATCAAAAATCATACAGTTTTGCCAGATCAGTCACCACTAAACTTGCCAAGCTGTGCTTCTGCAGAGAAAAAGTATTTTTAATTTTAAAAAATGAAATACAGCTGTTGATTTGACCTAGGCTTTATGGACAGTAATGTGAGTGTGGAGTGTGTGAGTCTGCCACAATAGTGTGAATTTCTTTGCTCTTATAATTATGAAAGCCTTCACACTGTGGAAATGGTGCAGGTTTTGGATGTATTTTAATAAAAAGTCTAATACATTTTGTAACTGAATTACGATGAAAAGGCAGGTAATGCTGTGTTTTTATTATTATGAATTGATAATGTCTGTGAGGGGAGAGGCCTGAAGAGGGAATATTTGCTCAGCACTGGCCCTGGTATGCGGGCGCTCTGTGATCAATGCACACAAAGGCTGAGGATAAGATCAAAGCCCTCTGCATGAGGCATGTGGGACAGGTAAGCGCACAGACAATGCTGGGGTGATTAAATCTTTCTGAGAATGACAGTATGATGAGAACGGAGACTGAGGGAAGGGGCGGAGGATGAGGGGGGTTGCCGGATTCTCGCTTAAAAAAAAAAAAGTTTAAACTTCAGGCACTTAAATATTACAAATAAATATTACTTAAAAATACTAATAAAAAAAAACTTGTGAAATCTGTGGATATCAGATGACTGAGGGTACTGACTCTTCACCTGCATGCTATCTGAAAGTGACTCACCCTCTTGCCATCTCTCGATCTCAACGACGAGCCGTGTCGAAACATGCCCGTGCTGGGCTGTTCCAGACCGCCGTTTCTCTGTTTCACTCACCCTCTGTCTGCTTCTCCTGCGGTCTTGCTCTCTCCTCTCTCTCTCATTTCAGTTTCTCAAGTGACTTCTCTGGTTCGATATGAATACTCTCTGGTGTGCAAGTGCGATTTTCAAGTGCTGTCAGAACATCTATGGGATAACCATCATTTGTTGCCCTGAATGAACGAGAATCTGCTCCTCTTCCTACAGGAAGCCTGTGTACTAAAGTCATAATTTGGTGCAGAGAGCCATTTCCTCACTGTGAATGTGGTATTAAGGGGACGGCATTGTGGGAATGTAGAAATGTGCTTTTGAAATTAAATGTTTATTTTCTTTTCTGCCATATGTAAATGGTTTACACACGGTGCTATCAGATATCTCTAGGTATTGTGTGGAAAAAAGTTATTTTATCAAGACTTGGCATTAATCTTCATAATTTGACAATGTTTGTACAGAAAGGGTTATGAATATTAGTGCAGGACCAGGGTAATGATTCATTTCCACAGAAGCAACCCCCCCCCCCCCCGTCCTTTAACAGGGTTTAGTCTTGTTGCAACAGGTAAACATGCTACCTTTTCCACCCACCCTCTCTGACTTTAACTACTCATCTTTTAGATTGGAGTTGGGGAGGGGGAGGGGGATGGAGTAACAGAGAGGTTAGAGATGAAAACCTACACCCCTTCCGCTACAACAGCTGACTCCACCTCTTTCTTCCTCTCTTTTTCACTCTTTTGCACTTACACTACCTTATAAGGAAGAAAAGACGAGGGAAGCCACTCACTGTCGAAAACTGTTGAAGAATCCCCCTTTCCCCTCAATCTGTTCATATTCCTATTGCCCTGTTATGTTAAGTTTGGGGACTGAATACTTCAATGATAGCAATTGTCATGCACTAGTTTGCAAAAACGATTATTGCCTATCCATATATTAATCTTAAGTTACATTCAGTTTGTGTGTGTATGTGTGTAATAGATAGAGCTGGAGAGTTGAGTAATTTCACTTATGTTACTTCCTTAAGCAGTACAAACCAGTATAAGGCCTGACAGACCGCTAGTTCTGAAGCACACAGTACCTGTATACTCGCCAGTACAGGCACAAAAGTTTGAGAAATGCAGTTTTCCTCCCCTTTGGCACAGTCTGTTCAGGTAGACGGGATACTGATTTCACCTTCTGCGATTATGGACACACCCTGTGCCTCAGCCAAAGAATAAAAAGGTGTAGAATGTTCATCTTTTGTGACGACATTCCTTTGTATACTTCCTTGAATGATCTTTTTTCTGGGTCAGTGTGTGGGCAGCCTTTGAGCCAAAGAGCAAAGAACTCCATTACTCTCTTAGCATCTGGTACTGTTCAGACAGCCAAGAGTGACCTTTCACTGATGCTGACGCATCAAACTCCATTTTGTTTTTTTTCCCCACAAACAACATGGGGCATGAAACCTATCAAGTAACCACAAGTGACTAATGCATTTCTTAACACATATTTTCAACATTGAAAATGGTTATTATGCAATTGGTTGCACAGCAAGTTGAATGAATTTCAGCAAACAATGCACATAGCGCGTTGCGCTGTCAGGTACTGACAGTGTGTGCTATCGGGCACTCGCACATCTGTTTTGAGTTTAAGGACTCGTTAGGTGTTATATGGACGCTGTCACCCCCTGAGCAAAAAGGATGATGGAGAAAGAGAAGTCAGAGGGATTTCATTATTTAAGATCTCCAAGCTCCTTTCCTCTTACTCCGTTTCATCATCTTAGCCTTATATATAAGGGTATCTTTTTCCAGAACCTTCTGCAAAGCTATCCTTATTCTTTGCAGGCAGCGTAGAGGACAGAGCCCAGGTGTGTATCTAGTGTTAGTCTCCTCTCTATGCCTGTTCATTGCCCCCATCTCCCTAACCAGCACCCCCGCCGCCTTCGACCATTGGAAAATCACCGCACCGACAGGTACAGACACAGTCTCGCATTCCAATGTACACTGACACCCTCTCTGCGTATCCCTCTACTTTTTCTCCCTCTCTCTCTTCCTCTTGCTTTCCCTCTTTCTTTCACTCTTTGATCTTCTTAGTTTTCTGCTCCCCACCCCAAAGTCATTCCTGTGTTGTTGCCACTTAATTCCCTGCCTCAGCACATATGCATCGATGGCGAACTCTATGACGTTACTCTGGTCTTAAGTACGACTTATAAGGTAATGAAACCCCATACCTTATTTCATGAAGTTGATCACCACCTCACCTATGCACTTACCTCAAGCTAGTTAAAATACTACATACTACATCGTTCATTGGTCGACGACTTCTCAGTCTTAACATTACTGGTCCGTAAAAGGACAAAGTAGGCAGTGGCGAACTCCTGTAAGCCCGTCCCACTTTGACCACACCCGGGCAAGTGCTCGGCGTCCAGAGATAATTTATTGTGAGGGAGGGAGAAAGCGAAAGAACGGTATAGTAGAGGAGAGAAGGTGGAAAGGATAAGAAGGTAATTTATCTGAGCGCCTTGATAGGCTGCAGTCTTTGGAAAGGGAGTGTATTTTGTTGCAACACGGACACCGAGCGAACCGCCGCTTCTGCCACAAGTCAGCGTCTGCGACTGAACTACAGGTAAGCTTTCTGGGCTTGCAACCTGTCTCTTTGCCCCCTCCCCTCCGCTCCGTCCGTTCTGTCGCCAGTAGATGAATTGGCAACCATGTTAAAGGCAATTTAATCAAACATCAGCTGAGCGGAGTATCGCAGATGCTCTTTAATAATCCAATTAAATATTTTGAAGTTGGCGTATGTACCCCACCAACGTTTGTTTGAATGCATTAGTTCGTAATTTGATTTTATTTAGTCTTTA
Organism: Conger conger; assembly: GCF_963514075.1. Classification (NCBI taxonomy): domain Eukaryota; kingdom Metazoa; phylum Chordata; class Actinopteri; order Anguilliformes; family Congridae; genus Conger; species Conger conger. The sequence continues at coordinate 71,047,490 of NC_083761.1, forward strand.
ACGCGCTGTATCGAAGAAAATCGGTTGATGCTTGGTATAGCAAAAGGATTCACATAAACGAGGTAGCCTACCAATTTAAGCGGAATTTGGTGTTCAAGAAGGGTAAAGCGACAACTACGGAACTATTCAATAGTTCGCCTCTGTGTCAAACTATACAAGTTAGTCCATTACTGCACGTGTGAAATGCGTTCCGTCTCACTTATTACCTACCCCGAATACGACACTCGTTTTTATTGTAGCTATTAACTACAGCCTCCTGCCCACCGGCATTCCCTTATCACAGATGTACATCGGTTTCCAGGTCCCCCATGTTTGCTCTGGCCGATCGGAAGCTTTACATTACAACAGGCCAACTCGCTTAAGGGGTATGATGTTGCTTTAAAGGAAGCTAGGGATGGTGCGGGGTATTGTTTTGTTAGCCACTCCTTGCGTTCTGTAAAGCCCTTTAGTCAATCTGATGCCCCTGCTTATTTTGTTGCAGTAGGTAAGCTAATTTATTCAGCATTGACGGCATGCTCTATCTTTGTGTCAAACAATGTAAAATGTGCTAACTTTGCACAGCATCATTGTTCCGAGTCCAACTTGTTGCAGTCACGCACACAAGAGTAGAATAACGCTTCTATATCGTGTTTATGTAATGTACTGTGGTGTGGTCATAATTGCATTATGAGTTAAGCACCAAACTCATTTGCCACCATTTTAGTGTTGCGAAGCATCTTAAAACCTGTACGGTCTGGTAGACTGTGAACTTGTTAGACTTTCGATAACCTAGTTTTTCATCATATTACAGCGCTGTTCCAGAAATTCCAGATGGACTTGAGTCTTTTCTGACTTCCACAATTCCTTGGTTTTTTAAATTTGTAATTTTTTAACATTTCTTAATTTAAATGTTTTATTTTTAGACCCCCGCGTACTAGGAACAGAGCCTCGGTAGCCCGGACAGGGTGATAACTCTCGTAGGCTGGCGTGTATACTGTAGCGTTTGGGATTAAGCAATGTCAGCACTGGAAGCAAGACGGGAATGCGCACACGCCCTGATTTTGATCAGCCTCGAGGACATGGTTACCTGCCGTGTGTGTGTGAACATGCACACCGTGCTCATGCTCCTCCAGTTCCTCCTTTTGTAACCACACATCATCCAGTTTACATTGTGTTAATTTGCTTTGTGTAACAATGCTCTAAGCCTGTTGACTGAATGTAATTTCTATACTGATCAGAAACATTTCTCTGGGGACAAATTGTTTAGTTTCTCCCTGGAATACATCTAGCTTGTCTATCCAGCTGGCATTATAGAGTTGCGTATGTAGGGAAATGTTTTCCTGTTTTAAGGCAAATGCACCTCCTGCACATACAAATTTAGGCTTTTGACGGCTTGTGTTGGTAGTGTGCATCACCATGCAAATCCAAACCACAAATAGGCTACATTTTATGTAGGTGATTTTCGTAAGCTGTGCAAATGTACTCCTTGTTTTCTTCCCCTAAAATTGATTAAAGGCAGAGAATCTACTCTTCAGGACAGTGAATGTGGCTGTAGTTTACACAAACATTTGTCAATCAGGGCTGGAGGACAAATCAACATATTTGACTGCATACCACCCACAAGTCGTGCACGCATGTGCGTGCATGCAATCTTGCACTATGTTTTATAATGCCGCAGTACTAATTGGTGCACTTACCACTGAACATCCTGTACTTTGAAAAGGAGAGCTTGTGGGCAAATTTGCATGCCATTTCACAACTTAAAATATCAAAAGCTAACGGCCTGTGTATTTTTGGTTCGATTAGATTAGATTCAAACGATTGGATTGCGTCTGCGTAAATGCTCAGTTCTCTGGCCAATCCAGATTGTGAATGCTGAAAGTTCAGTCTGGGGGCATAAGTCGGCAGAGCCGTCACAGACTCTCACTGTCAGGCCTGTTGATTGACAGGGACTGTTCCCCTTGGGCTGGAGAGACCTGTTGAGTGTTCCCCTTCGGCTGTGTCTGCTGTGCTGTGCATCCCAGCCAATCACATTTAGTAGAGTAATGTGACCTGATTCAGGCAGACCTGTTCCGCACACATACTGCAGGTTTGGGGTGGGAGACAGGGAAACATTGTCACCCCCAATATTTTCATATAAATGTATTGCCGGAATGAGGCCTGTATACAGCATGGGGGGAAATGGTGTGCCTGTTCTTCACTATGGGCAGTTGCCATGGCTGCAGTAGAGGCTTCAACCACCACCTGGGTATCTGGGCCAGTTGGACCTGGTGAGGAAACCAGTCGAACGCATGAAGCCAAGGAGCAAACTGAGGAGCTGGTGCTGATAAATATGTGCCACCGGTACGCTTGACTAGACTGAGAATGGAGAGAATATTGGAAGTGCTCCATTCTTTTCCTAATCCATGGACCACAATTGTATAGAGCAACAGCCCACATTGATACACTGGCTGATGCAAGCTGAAACTTTTCAACCCAATGCAAGCTGAAACTTTTCAATCCAAATTGAAAGCATTTTTGTGTGTATTATGTGTAGATGTTTCAGTAATGCATACACAGAGAATAGCCCCATGAACAAAACACCCGCTGTAATGTGCTGTGTGTTATTGAAGAAAAACCCTGAATTGAAATTACGCAGCATATTCGTGGAAGCACTGTCATTTCCAAGTCTGTTCATTACCAAATGCATTTGGTCATTTCAGCTCCAGGCGCCCAACTGAATTTTGGTCAATTCAAAATTGTTTAATTGTGCGGCTGTGTCTCTGCCTTTGCACACACTGGTCTAGGCTCTGTCTGTGTAGAACTACTTCTTCATTTTTTCATCGCCCATCCCCCCCATCCCCCTCCAGCAGAGCGAGCCACACTGTGCTTACCTGTAAATAATATAACAATTGAAGGAAACTCCTGGCAGGCTGGCAACTGAGGTTTGGGACAAAAACAGAACCGCCCACAGTTGGACCTTAACCCCACTTGAACTTGAGTGCCTTTTATCCCTTGCCAGTCCTGCTTGTTCTCATTGTCGTTTGGTGCTGCTGCTATTTGGCTGTAACCAGACACCTATTATGTCTCGCCTGGTATGTTTTTTTTTTTTTAAATTACCTTGTTGATTAGCACCGAGAAGCGAGCTCTGAAAGTCCTACATGATCACGTAACTTCTTGCCGAAGGCTGCTGAAACTTTGCCCAGCAGAAACCAACATTGACATTGCATATGTTTGTGGTTGTGTGCTGCTCTGTCCCTGCTTACAGCCAGGCTTTCACCCACTGTGCAATTTCTGCATGGTAAAGAAATATCTTCCATTCTATAAAGTCCTATTCGTGAAGACCATTTTGTAACCTGAATTTTGTACACTTTTTTTTTTTTTTACTCATGTTATGGGATCTTGATAAAATGTTTAATGACTATAATAATACAGTTCATTTATCCAGTGCTTTTCCCACACTCTGAGCACTTTACAACAAGTGAACATTTGAAATCCATTGGTGCTTTTGAGCTGACCAGCAGATTTCTCTGTAATCAATTCTACTTTATACTTCTTGTATGCACACAGTGTGACCGACAATGCCATCACAAGCTTGTTATCATTCAGCCTGCAGACAGCCTAATGGTATTGTGCAATTATAGTGTTTAATCATTCCGATTTCACTACACCATTTTTTGTGTCTTTTTCACACAGTGCAGCTTGATGCGGAACCTGTATTGTACTTCGTTTCAGTCACTTCTCTGGCCACCGTTTGTTTCTTGTCATTGAGAAGCAGGAGTAAAACGAGAAGAACAAAAGCAGGAACTGACCGAGGGACTCCGTTGTGATGAGGAAGATAATGCTTGGCGTGTGCGTGATTAAGGGCTTTGCAGTAGATCCTGATGAACCCAAGTGATTAGGCTCGTTCCCGTTCACGATTAGTCGTTTCCTTGGTGTTTAAGAGAGCAGCCCTACTAACGGCATGTGCACACAGCAGTATTTTCAGGTCACATAATCACTCAATTTCACTTGAAATAAATAAATAAATTACTAAAATAAAAATTCCCCCCCCTCTCTTTATATAATCAGAGAAGGGGTATCTAAGCCCATAATGATCTTAGAGACAGATGACATCGCTTCATCCCCACTCTCCTCTCTTTCTCCCTCTCCTGGGAGAGATGGATGGAGGGAGGAGGGAGGAGGGAGCTTTCTCTGGGAAAATGGAGAGTGACAGGGGAAAGTGAAAGACTGGTGGAATGGGCGTGAGGACGCATAAGGATATGGAGAGATGGGGGGGACAATGAATTGAGAGGGGCAGTCTAACGATAATGCCTCTGTCATTTTGTGGTTGTAGTGTCTGTGGGTTTGCGGAGTGTTGACCCTGTCTTTTGCAGCTGGGGGGGGTCTTGTCCTGCTGCCTGGAAAAGTTAGATTGGCACCCCCTCCAGGTGGAATGAGGTGGGGCACTCTAAGGTGCTCTGGAATCCATCTACATTTTCCATCTTTAGGACCTCGGTTTGGATGGTTTGAGTTGCATGCGCCTACAATAATTCATACGTGTGTCCGATTGTTGAACCAGGGAAATATTTCAGTTATCCCTCTGAACTGTATCGGCACCTCCAAATTATTCTGTCTATGTTTCAATATTCTGTTTTATGTGTGGACTTTTCTTTGTTAGTTTATCTGCTGATGTAGATTTGAGGCAATTCTTTAAAAACAAAAAAAGAAAAGAATGAGATTTAAAAAGTATACCATGGGCATTCTCGGAAGCTCAGTGTCGTGTCTGTTCTGGGCGTGGTGGGTAATGAAATTTCTGTGGCTCAGTTCTCTGTCCAGACTTGTTCCTACATTCCGCCCTGCTGCACAGATTTGTGTTTAAAATCAAGCGGAGGATCTTCTGTGTCTCTCTGCTTTTCTTATGTCCTCTCCGTGCCTACAGCTACGTCACACACGTGTCTGACAATGGCTTACTGCGATTTCTTAGGTTGTATTATTTTTGGGTGATTTTATAAAAAAAAAAATAATAATAAATAAAAAAAAATTTTTGGAGCCTATTTGTAAACCCCTGAGGGAGTTGGGGGGAGGTGGAAGGGAGGGCTGGGGTAAACTGGAAGAGAGGTGGGAACAAAAGATAGGGGAGGGACTGAGACCGGACGGGACCCTGCGAGAGGGGGAGAGAAATTTGCGGAATTCTCTGATAATGAGTGGGCATGGGAGGAATGTGACCCTTGAAGGCTGGATAAACAGGAGGGTGAGCACGGTGGGGGAAAGATGGAGAGATGGACGCAAAGTCAGAGGGGGCAGTGGGGACAAGTAGTGTGGGTAACTTTTAGTGCTCTGTAACTTATTACACGAGAGAAGGGTTTGAGGGATGGGAGGCAGGAGAGGGATGGGGGAGATGGAAGTCACCTGCAGAGGTCATGGAGGTTGTATTGGGGGGTGTGGAGAATGGTCCACTCCAGTCTGTTGTCCTCTGCATCTCTCTGTGCCCTGCTAATGTACCCTGGTGTCCCGACCAGACTATACTTGACTCTGTTAACCCTTTCCTGTTTTTCCTGGCATCCTCGTGTTGGTCTGTTTGACAGTATCCCATGGGTTTGTTGTGGCCGGAAGGCACTTGAAGGCAGCCTGTGTCTCATCAGCTCAGAATCGTGTTCCTCTGCTGAGAATCTCTCCCAAATAGACATTCCTGTCCCTGCTAGTCACTCCCATCCGGGTTAAACGCTGAAAAGCATCTCGAAACCTTCAAGGACAAACTTTGTAAATAATGACTTAGAATCCCCCCCTCCCTGTGTAAGACAAGTGTATGTAGGGCAGCCTGTAGAGTAGTGGTTAAGGTAAATGACTGGGACACACAAGGTCGGTGGTTCGATCCCTGGTGTAGCCACAATAAGATCCGCACAGCCATTGGGCCCTTGAGCAAGGCCCTTAACCCTGCATTGCTCCAGGGGAGGATTGTCTCCTGCCTAGTCTAATCAACTGTTCGTCGCCCTGGATAAGAGCGTCTGCCAAAATGCCAATATTGTAATATGTGTATTGTTAATGGTGTGTGCACAAAAGCTATTTTGGGTACAATTGGGGAATATATTCTCTGACACCAGACTTGTTTAATGTACACCATTGTCTGAGTTTTAATCCTGAAACAGCATTTCTGTAAAGACCAAGGAGTGACCTCTCTATTCTCAACACATTTTTGTAAGACTATAAAATTGGAAAAACATTGCGACATGTACAACATATTGTATGTGTGCTCTTCAGAGATCAAGGCTCGGGAAGTAACAGGAGGTTTGCAGATTTTAAAGAACATTCTGACCTATTGTGTGGAGACCAGACCCCAGTCCCCAGCATCACTGCACAGACCAACACCAGTGGACCAGCTGCAAATTAAATTTTAAAAAGTACGAATAGTTTAAAGCATGTGTTCTGATGCCGGCCTGATCTGCTGTTCATTTCTGACTTCTGAGGACATTCCATACCGCTCCTTTTTTAGACACATTTGTAGTTGTTGGCCATCACATATAATTCATTCAGCACTTTGTGTCAGGATTCTGTGTGATAAAATTATGTTTGGTGCTGACCTCAAAACAAAGTCGAGCTTTAATTTATGTTCCAATTGATCAGTGCCAGGCCTACAGCCTATTGATGTTTTGATTCTAATTTAAATTCTCTGGTTTTATGCCTAACAGGCCTTTTAAGGCAGTCTGGGTTGCTGTGTTAAAACTCAAGAAAAATTGCCTGCTGAACAGATTGACCTTGTAAGGGTAATCTACATGGTGTTGGCCTGGTACATCAAACTCAATACTCCCTGTGCTATGCAGCGCCCACAATTAACTTAACTTTTTCCTTGAAAGCTTAAAAACATTTAAAATCTGTTATGCTTTGTGTCAAATGATCAATTCAACATATCAGTGATAATGAGACCAATGTTAATCTTGTTGGAATGAAAATCTTTCAACAACTTTTTTTGTTTATCTCTAACCCTACAGCAACCATGTCGGAGGCAGACAAGTTCCTTTATGGCGACCGTAATGTTCTCAGCGACCCCCTGGCCCAGGCCGACTGGGCCTCCAAAAAGCTGGTGTGGATCCCGTCTGAGCGGCTGGGGTTCGAGGCGGGCTCCGTTAAGGAGGAGAAGGGCGAGGAGTGCCTGGTGGAGCTGGCCGACTCTGGCAAGAAGGTGAAGGTCAACAAGGACGACATCCAGAAGATGAACCCGCCCAAGTTCAGCAAGGTGGAGGACATGGCCGAGCTCACCTGCCTGAACGAGGCCTCGGTCCTGCACAACCTGAAGGACCGATACTACTCCGGCCTCATCTACGTGAGTTTCTGGGGAGTGACTAGTGCAGCAATGGTGGTGTGGCCCGATAGTGTAACGGCGTTTCCCTGTAGAATATCGATATCATGCAAGTGTAGCGTCTTTTCTGAGGTGCACCATCTGAATCTATGGCTCCTCTGAAGATCCAGGGTAAGCACAGGTTCAGATGGAGGCGTTCTACTATTCTACTGTTCATAGATGAGCTTTGAACGGCTATGCCTTGCCAGTAGTGGGTTTGACCAGCATAACGGTTTTCCTAGGTTTCCAGGAATGTTTTCAGGCTATTTGGGACAATAAAAGACATGTATACAGTGGATCTGTCTGTCGCCCCTCCAATTCACATCTGTTTGCTGTTCAGTGTTGGTGTAAACAGGAAATATCAGGGAACAAAGTCCAGCCTCAGGGAGTAGCTGGTGGAAAATTGGGGGGGGGGGGGGGGGTCTTTATTATCTCTTGGGGCCCCTGCAAGATTAAGTGGCGTAGCCAGACCAAAATGCATACGGAATGTAAATTGCGCAATTAATGATTGGCCAGTAATAATATCGCTGTATTCCCCTGGCCTGCAATGGAACTAATTTGGCAACTAACTACAGTGACCTGGTCAAGTCAACACAGCTTCCTGCTATAGCTGGGAGCGAGCTGACATTGATGAGTCTTAGCTGGGGGAGAGAAATTGGGAGTCGTCCTCTTATAACCAACGACTGGGAGGAAGGGTGGGAGGGATTACTGCCCCCCCCTCCTCTGCACTGGCTATTGTGTACGGCCTGCGGTCGAGTGACTGGGCAAAAAGGGAAGCCAGCAGGGAGGAAGTTTAGATTGGCACAGCAGGGCTTAATACACGTACCCGTCCATCCACATTCTCATATGGGGGGTTATATCACACAACCTTTCAGCGCTCACACGGGGCTTCGTTCTGGAAGGTGATAAAGGTGCTCCATGTCAGCATATTGATTGTGTTCCCGTGTTTGCACTCGGTACTTTATCACCATAATGCTGTTCCCGACAAACCACCAGTCCAACCGCTGCAGGCATGCACACAAGATGGCAGGAAATTTGCTGTTGCTGTAGGATATCTGGACCTTTCCATTAAGGGGGGAAAGAAAAAGAAAAAAAAAACAGCCCCTAAAATGGCCTCATGTTAGTCCATGGAATTCTTCTAAAGGGAGAAAGAGCAATATAAATTAAACATAAATATGAGAGATGGTTCAAATGCATCTACTGTCCTTATTTCATTAAGTCACTAGTGTCCATACACTTATTCTGAGTGTAGTCGGGCTCGTGCAGAAATGCCTGGAATGAGACCGTGCCCCTCTTTATTAGACCTACTCTGGACTCTTCTGTGTGGTGATCAACCCCTACAAGTACCTGCCCATCTACAGCGAGGAGATCGTGGAGATGTACAAGGGCAAGAAGAGGCACGAGATGCCCCCCCACATCTACGCCATCACCGACACGGCCTACCGCAGCATGATGCAGGGTGAGGCTCTTCATCGCGCGCACGCACGCACGCACACACACACACACACACACACTCTCTCTCTCTCATCACCGACACGGCCTACCACAGCATGATGCAGGGTATGGGTTTCGGCACTGGGCTCCAACCACAGCCTTTAGTCACTTCATGCGCACAACACCTCTAACTGACAGCCTCTCTGAAACATGTTATCGCGATACTCCATTTTGCTCTAAGTGACGTGAATATATTATTCACTATATTATTCATTGTTCATTTTACATGCTCAAATAAAATGTAATATTTGGGCAACAGTATATATTGTATATAATTTGAAGCTGGATTCAGTGGTGAAATTATAATTGTGCATACAGCTAGCTATACATTTTGGTATAATTCAGGATGCAAGTCATATTTCTGTCTGACTATGGAAGCCATTTTATTGGTGTCTTTTCCTGTCTTCAATCTCCTCTGGCATTGCTGCCTTCATGGGAGGTGGGGTGGGAGTACAGTAAATTGGCTTTTTACCACACACACACACACACACACAGGGGAAGCTGGATGTTGACTTCCTGTCTGTGACAAGAACACTTCCTGTTTTGCAGACAAAACAGGAGTGTACTGTGGTCTAACAGCTGGCCTCTATTATTTTTTTTTAAATGCAAATCCATGATAAACAAGTCTCACAAAGCTGTGATTCTGTGTAATATTTTGTTGCTGCATTTGCAAGTCATGTTACTGCAGCATAATTTTAATGTATGCCACCATTTAATATTCACTATCTTTTTGCCCTTTTTTGTACAAGCTCCAGATATGCAATTTCTGATGAGAATTGTATGTCTGCATTTTATCTCTGATTAACTATATGTACACGGTCAGTGTTGTCACTATCTTCTCCTTTTTCTCCTTAGATCGGGAGGATCAGGCCATCCTATGCACGTGAGTTTTACCATTCAGATGAACAAACTGATCTTAGACAAACGGACTGATTAAATGGCTTTTGCGTTCAGAAGGAAATTGCTGAATATTACATTACATTACATTGCTTGGCATTTAGCAGACTCTCTTATCCAGAGCGATGTACAACGAAGTGCAGATCAAACACAAGTACAAGTACAAGTGCGAAGAGGACCTGAGAGGACAGTACAGTTCCGAGTCCCAGTGTAACCATACAGATGTAGCTAATACAAAAAACAACTATCTATACAACTATATACGTTCCATTACAGTCTATAGATATATAGGATTACAAATGGTTGTTCTTCTTTCAAAAAGTGCATGTACATTTTTGCCCGTATCTTAATTTCCTTGTCCGTCTCTTTCAGAGGGGAGTCGGGCGCTGGGAAGACTGAGAACACCAAGAAGGTGATTCAGTATCTGGCATTTGTGGCATCATCCCATAAGATCAAGAAGGACCAGGTCAGTTCTACCACCATGTTCAATACACTTCTCCTGTCTTCTCTTTACCGGAAATGTCTTTTCCCCCCATGTTTATTTGTCATGATGGGACATAATTAATTCCCACTGCGATGTCTCATTTCCTTCACCCATTGCCTCTTCCTGGCTCCTTTTTTTTTTTCTCTCTCTGGTTTTCATCTCCCTCGTCCTGCCTTTTCTGGAGCGACGGCTGTTTTTCTGTGTTCTTCGCATTCCTGTTCCAGGCCCGGACACGTCTACCCCAGCCTCCTCTCTAATGACCCTAACCTCTACAGAGTGTGAATGTGTTTTGCAATGCTCTTGGTGTACCGCAAGAAGTCCTAGTCAGTACAGCCCACTGAATTCTACAGTAGTGTAGAGTTGCTCTCTTCACAGGTACTTTTAGGATAAGGATGTCATTCCAGAATCAATGTTGTATAATCCAGTAAGGTTATGATGCAGAGATTGGGTAGACCAGTCTCTCTGCAGTGGGCAGTTGGTCTGTCCCTCCATTTTAAACTTTTCAAAAGATTGTCTCTCTTTCTCCATCTCCAGAATGCTACAACCCTGTCACATGTGAGTTACTCCCTCTCTCCTCTAATTCCCCTCTCCTTCCTATATCACTTGCTCCATCCCTTCCCCCCTCCCCCTCTATCTCTTTCTCTGTTCTACTGGAGGGTGCTGTGTGTGGCAATGAGTTGGTTACTAACCAGGGAAAGTGTTGGTCATTTGACATGGCTTTGGTTCTGTTCACAAGGGGAATTCTGTGAAAATTCACACAGACAAGAATGATTGAGATTTTTAGAGTTATATTTGTTGGAAAATAAATCAACATAAATATTGTCCCTGGACTATGGTTGATTGAGCTGTGATGAAGATTATATTGGATGGAGAATATCACTCAATCTTCTCTGTGTGAATTGTGCGTGTGCGTGTGCGTGTGCGGTGTGCATTTTCATTTGGGATGAAGGGTGTCCTGGATTGTGTAACTGCTTGTGTGTTTGTGCGAAACTGATCACAGATCTATGTAATCGCTATGCGGCAAAGGTGTATGCTTATGTCCAGCTAAAGGTAAACTACCCTTTGTCTCACGGTCAGTCTAATTGTTATTTACCTGCCAGCAGTACCCTATGTTGCTGTGTATTGTGTGCTTTGGTGTGAGTATGCCTGATTTGTGTGTATGCTCCATATTTAAGAAACCATTATTGTCTATCATTACTGTGACCCGTGTTTCATCTCCTTGCCTGGTACAATAGTGGACAGGACGGGCGGTGGTTTTAGTTTGAATTGACCTGCAGTATGTCTGTCTGCATGGGGTGTTGGGTCACTGTCCTATGGGTGGGTGGTGAAAGGGCAACCGACACTGGCTTTTGGCCGGATCTGGTTAAGCATTTCTGTGTGGGCACTGTCTGTACACGTTTGAGTTACACACTGCTGATCAATGTGGGGGGTCTGGGGCTGTTCAAGAACGTGCGTGTACAAACAGTAAGTTGTCTAGTGGTATGAACATCCAAGTCAGTTTTGTTTAATCAGTGTTTGTAGTCTTATTAGTGGTATAGTATTTCCACATAGTAAGGCCAATTCCCCAATAATTTACCTGAACTATGTCAGGTTCCAGAGAACTGTTCTGTCTAGAAACCAAATAAAAGGACCTACCATTTCTATCAACCAAAATGGCCACCGTTATACTGTACATTTCTGCTAGCCCATTCTAAAAGAGTATTGTTCAATACCAATGTTATCCACCAGGGGGAGCTGGAGAAGCAGCTGCTGCAGGCTAACCCAATCCTTGAAGCCTTTGGCAATGCCAAGACGGTCAAGAATGACAATTCTTCCAGATTTGTAAGAATAATCACATTTTCTGTTCATGTCATCAACCCACTGTAGTATGCATTTGTCAAGATTTGGGTGATTTTGATGGCATCGTCTAAATCCTGGTGTCCCTCTCGTCTCTCAGGGGAAATTCATCAGAATCAACTTTGATGTGAATGGATACATCGTGGGAGCCAACATTGAGACCTGTATCCATTCACTCTGTGCCTAATGTCCAAGCCATGCACCTTTTAGTAGACTGAACACTTCAGATAAATATGATTTTATATTGTAATCCAGACAAATTGCTGAACTTCTAGATGGACACACATACGCAGCTATTCCTTGTTTCTGGCTTTCCTTGACGCACTCTTTGACAGATCTGCTGGAGAAGTCCCGTGCCATTCGTCAGGCTAAAGAGGAGAGGGCCTTCCACATCTTTTACTACATGCTGACAGGGGCTGGGGACAAATTACGCTGTGAGAGCATCATCCTCCGTCCTAGCAATAGGCACCAGCAGTTATGTGCTCAGCAGTAATATAAGACTATATACAGTACAAATAAACCAGTCGGTGTTATACAGAGAAGCAGGTGTGTGTATGGACTGTATTCACACCTTCTCTTCTCCTGCCTACTCAGCGGAGCTGTGTCTGGAGGACTACAAAAACTATCGCTTCCTGTCCAACGGTAACGTGACCATCCCGGGCCAGCAGGACAAAGACCTGTTTGTGGAGACCATGGATGCCATGAAGATCATGAGCATCCCAGAGGAGGAGCAGATTGGTGAGGCACATCCTCCACCCCCCTTTTCCTCCTCCCCTCCACCACCCTGTGCTCCAGAAGAGTGACATGCATTCCTCTGCCTCTGTTCCCACCCCCCAGGTCTGATGAAGGTGGTGTCAGCAGTTCTCCAGCTGGGGAACATGAGCTTTAAGAAGGAGCGACACTCTGACCAGGCCTCCATGCCTGATGACACGGGTACCTCCAGCCAATCGGTTTCTTTGTAAATGAGTGGATTGGCATGAGTAATCCCCTCCCTCTGTAGCGTTGTTCTAACCCCTGTGTCTCGCTCAGCCGCACAGAAGGTGTGTCACCTGATGGGCATGAACGTGACGGACTTCACCCGCGCCATCCTGTCGCCCAGGATCAAGGTGGGCCGTGACTTTGTGCAGAAGGCCCAGACGCAGGAGCAGGCCGAGTTTGCTGTGGAGGCCCTGGCTAAGGCCTCCTACGAGAGGATGTTCCGCTGGCTGGTCATGCGCATCAACAAGGCCCTCGACAAGACCAAGCGACAAGGCGCTTCCTTCATCGGCATCCTGGACATCGCCGGATTTGAGATCTTTGAGGTAGAAAAGACGGTCCGAAAATAAAATGTCATGGGCTATACTGCTGTAAGGCTGGTCATAGAACCTCAAGTTCTCATGCCTCCTCTCTCTCTCTGCAGCTGAACTCCTTTGAGCAGCTCTGCATCAACTACACCAACGAGAAGCTGCAGCAGCTCTTCAACCACACCATGTTCATCCTGGAGCAGGAGGAGTACCAGAGGGAGGGCATCGAGTGGAGCTTCATCGACTTCGGCCTGGACCTGCAGCCCTGCATCGACCTCATCGAGAAACATGTGAGCCTCTCCCTTACTCTCGCTTACTCTGGTGTCCATGTTCCCCTACCAGCCCCACTGACCATGGATTTCCTTACCCCCCTCTTCTCCCAGGCCAGTCCTCCTGGAATCCTGGCCCTTTTGGATGAGGAGTGCTGGTTCCCCAAGGCCACTGACAAATCCTTTGTGGAGAAGGTGGTTCAGGAACAGGGCTCCCATCCCAAGTTCCACAAGGCCAAGAGACTCAAAGATGATGCTGACTTCTGTATCATACACTATGCCGGGAAGGTAAGAGGATATGGTTTTAGCTTGATGAACATTGCTTCCAAAGGCCGTAGATAATTGGCTTTATTGATCACAAGAGCTTTAATGGCTGCCTGAGGTGATTTTGGACTTCATATTGTCTCCCTCTCAGGTGGACTACAAGGCAGATGAGTGGCTGACTAAGAACATGGACCCCCTGAACGATAATGTGACTACACTTCTTAACCAGTCCTCAGACAAGTTTATCTCTGATCTGTGGAGAGATGGTAAGAGCCATTTTGTGGATGTATATACACTACAGGATAATGTGCAATGTTTTGGTCATAAATGGATTTGATCATCTCTGAACTGGAAGAACAAACATGACATTTGTTCATATTCTTTACAGAAGAACTGTAAACCGTATGTACAGACTTCATAATTGACATAATCAAGTAGTGGTATGCTTGAGACCACAGTGCATATTAAGCAGTTATGGACAGAACGTGTTCAGGGTGGTAAAGGCTTGGCTCGATGTAACACTTGTGAAAATGAGCTGGAACTCTATGGCAGACTGTGTTCTTTGAGTTATTACTGTGTGTAAATATAAGTATTTCTCTTCAACCATTTCTTAATTTGCTTCCTTTCCTGTATCTTTGTTTTGTCTCTCTTCCTGTTTTGTCCTTTCATGATCCACCTCTTATTTCCGGCCCTGTTTATAAAAATTGCCTTTCTCTTCCTTTTTCTCCCCCCCCCTCCTCTCTTAGTGGCACCGAGTGCTTATTTCTATCAACACTTTCCTATTCTCCACTTGAGGTTCGGGTGTTAAGTTATATTTCCTGTATTGATTGGTTTTCAGTAATCTCCTGTCCATTTTTCTTCTATTGAGTCTTGTAGTGGCCTTGGTCTTGTAGTGTGATTTGGTTCCACTTGGTGGTATCCAGTGGTACTGCAACAGTTGGTGTGTACTGCATGGGTTTGAAAATATGACTACAGAAATCCCATTCGACTCAAAATTAACAGCCTGTACTCATAATCACCATCTGACTGCATCAAGTTGTGTGAAAATCTGTTGCCCTTTGACACCTGGCTTCTGTCATCCCTCCTGTTTTTCTCAATTCACCGTGTGCTTTGTGCCGACATCACCAGAAAAATGTAATGCTGCTCTTTGCTTTCTCGTATTGTTGTGGCGAGAGTGACAGATTGTGAGAGCATGCTTCTGTGATTGTGACCATCTGGGTGTATATTTCTTATAGTAGTCCGGTCTATAACATTTGGACAAAGTTAGTTATTTTAGCTGCCTACCACAGGATATTGGAGTTGGAAGTAAATAATGAATAATGAGTTCAAAGAGCAGACTTTCGGCTTTAATTGAGGGTATTTCCATTTAAATGGGGTGAACGGTGTAGGAATCACAGCCCTTTTTGAACATAGTCCCGCCAATTTTAGGAGCTCACAAATAATTGGACGAATGAACATAATCAGAGATCGTCATTATTCAAATTCATGATTTACTTCCAACTCCAATATCCTGTTGTATACCGCTAAAATAACTAACTTCTGTAAATGTCCAAATATTTATGGACCTGACTGTAACTGTCTGTTTTGATTTCCAAATTATTACTTTTGCTCTCACTTTCTGTACCTCCTTGACACTACACCAATTCCTACCTCCCTGTCTTTCTTCACCCGCATCCCAATTCACCGTTTCCAATGTTTTCTCCAGTGGATCGGATTGTGGGTCTGGACCAGGTGGCCGGGATGTCCGACTCAATGCCGGGGGCCTTTAAGACCCGCAGGGGCATGTTCCGCACCGTGGGGCAGCTGTACAAGGAGCAGCTAACCAAGCTTATGACCACCCTGAGGAACACCAACCCCAACTTTGTCCGCTGCATCATCCCCAACCACGAAAAGAAGGTGCAGACGCACGCCTCCTGCAGGCGCTGTGGCAGTGATGCAGTGTTTCTGTCCTGACGCTATTGCTTAGATTGTAGAAGTAATATTGGTATGTTTGAATGGAAATGTTATCCACTTGAGTTTTTTTTTTTTTTTTTGAAGAGAACAGCATAAATATTTTGGTTATAGAAATGTAAATCTATTCTTGCAGTGCCTTGTTTTTATGCTTTTATTGCATTATTTTATTTGGGCCATCACAAGGTGCATTTCACAAAATAGCTGTTCCATAAGTTCATTCATGAGGGTGAATGAAGGATAGGTCAACTCTTGAACCACCACCTCTCCTCCCTTTCTCAGGCGGGTAAACTGGACCCCCACCTTGTTCTGGACCAGCTGAGGTGTAACGGAGTTCTGGAGGGGATCCGCATCTGCAGACAGGGCTTCCCCAACCGCATAGTCTTCCAGGAGTTCAGACAGAGGTACAATTAATTTAGTCAGACTGTTCATCTTGGATGTGCACCACTGACAGTGCTCTAACACCCTATCCTCCTTGCCCAGGTATGAGATCCTCACTCCCAATGCCATTCCCAAGGGCTTCATGGATGGGAAACAGGCCTGTGCACTAATGGTGAGACGGGAACCATTTCAGCTCAGTGACGTGCCTCTTATTCACAAATTATTATTACGTGCAAGGAAGTTGTGCAATGTATTTCAGTGTGATTTTATGCTTCCATGTGTGGACCGGGTGTCATTCTGTAGACTAGCCAAGTGTTGTCATGTTGGTGCTTGTGATGAGAGCCATGCTCGTTACTTGCCCTCAGATCAAAGCCCTGGAACTGGACCCAAACCTCTTCCGAATCGGCCAGAGCAAAGTGTTCTTCCGGGCCGGAGTCCTGGCCCACCTGGAGGAGGAGAGGGACATGAAGATTACTGATGTCATCATCAGTTTCCAGGCCTGGTGCCGGGGCTATGTTGCCCGCAAGTAAGGACTGCAGACTGCAGTTCCTATGGCCTGATAATGGCAATATGCTGTAGTGCAGTGTAAGAGTTAAGGTCTGAAATGCAGGAACAAAAGTTATATACTTGAAATAAGCCACCTGTCTTTGGTTTATTATACTGTCAGTCATTGTCCTTCCTGCATGCATTTTGCCCTGTGGTTAAAGAATACACCTGTAGATTCAGCTGAGAGGGGTTTGAGGGTAGAAAGTTTATTGAATCTCTGTACCCGTCCTCGCTTTCAGAGCCTTTGCCAAGAGGCAGCAGCAGCTGACAGCCATGAAGGTGATCCAGAGGAACTGTGCTGCCTACCTTAAGCTCAGGAACTGGCAGTGGTGGAGGCTCTTCACCAAGGTGGGGCTCAGACTGCTCCTGGATCCACCATTTCTAGTTTATCCATGTCACGGTTGCATGAGTTCACAGTCACCCTCACCCCCCCCCTCCCACAGGTGAAGCCGCTGCTCCAGGTGACTCGGCAGGAGGAGGAGATGTTGGCCAAGGATGAGGAGCTGATCAAGGTCAAGGAGAAACAGCTGCAGGCTGAGCAGCAGCTTAAAGAGTGTGAGAACAAACAACAACAGGTAAGAGAGCACCTCCTTTAGTAGCACTACTCTTCCAGCCCTACTGCTGAGTTTGCATGTGCGTAACGCCCTGGACCTGAGCTCACCTGCTTCTCCTTGTATCTCAGCTGGGCGCAGAGAAGATGGCCTTGCAGGAGCAGCTACAGGCGGAGGCAGAGCTCTGTGCGGAGGCGGAGGAGATGCGCTCCCGCCTGGCTGCTAGGAAGCAGGAGCTGGAGGAGATTCTGCACGACCTGGAGTCCCGGGTGGAGGAGGAGGAGGAGCGGGTCACTCAGCTGCAGACTGAGAGGAAGAAGATGCAGCAAAACATCACGGTAAGCGTCCCCTTTCAGAACTGAGAGGGAGTGAAAGAGAGGGAGGGAAAAGGGGAGAGCGGGGGGGGAGTGGGTTTTAGAGTGTATTGCCCAACTGCAGTGTATGTAAAAAATATTTATCAGTGTTCTATTTTTACTGTATATGAGAGTAACCATGGATGAGTTGGAGTACTGTGTGTGATTTAGCCACCATTAACTGCGTCCTGTGTCCATTTAAACCCCTTTCCCTGTCGCTCTGCAGGAGCTGGAGCAGCAGCTGGATGAGGAGGAGGCTGCCCGGCAGAAGCTGCAGCTGGAGAAGGTGACCACGGAGGCCAAGCTGAAAAAGGTGGAGGAGGAAGTGATGGTGCTGGATGATCAGAACACCAAACTGGGCAAGGTTAGCGAATCATGGGTCACATCTGACACTAGCACCATATTATTGGGGTAATGGGACCCAACAATGGGCCTGATTTGATTATTTTTGGTGGATTGAGGGGATTACCGTGTGTGCCTCTACAGGAAAAGAAGCTGCTGGAGGAGCGAATCTCTGAGTTCACCACAAACCTGGCAGAAGAGGAGGAGAAGTCCAAGAGCCTGCAGAAACTGAAGAACAAACATGAGGCCATGATCACAGACCTGGAGGGTGAGCGAGATGCCCGGAGTCCAGGCCACCGCACCCGTCCTGCACCTTCAAACATCCCGTAATGTGCATCTCCTCCCTCCCTCACAGACCGTCTCCGCAAGGAGGAGAAGCTGCGGCAGGGACTGGACAAGAGCCGGCGCAAGCTGGAGGGCGACTCCACTGATCTGCACGACCAGATCGCTGAGCTGCAGGCCCAGATTGCTGAGCTGCGGGCCCAGCTGGCCAAGAAGGAGGAGGAGCTTCTGGCAGCTCTGACCAGGTAAGATCACTTGTCCTCCACTGTACCCACCTGTCCCAACTCTACTTGTGTGTGCGACCTCTTATCAGTAGAGCTGAGTGATTTGGACAATCTCATCTCTGTGAGCACCTCCTTGTGTAGAACTATATTGTCCATAGTAGTCTCTCACTCATTTTCCCTTTCTTATCACATGATCTCACCCCTTCCTTCCCCTACCACAGGATGGAGGAGGAGGCAGCGCAGAAGAACATGGCTCAGAAGAAGATCCGGGAGCTGGAGGCCCAGCTGTCAGAGCTGCAGGAGGACCTGGAGCTGGAGCGAGCGGCCCGCGGCAAGGCGGAGAAGCACCGCAGGGACCTGGGGGAGGAGCTGGAGGCCCTGAAGACGGAGCTGGAGGACACACTGGACTCCACAGCCGCCCAACAGGAGCTGAGGTACGTATGCATAGGGGCCTGCTGTTTGCCGGCACGGTGGTACGGTGGATAGAAGGAAAGAAAGGAGAAAAAAAAGAAAAAAGGTCTGGATTGAATCCCGACTGGGGCCTTTCCATGTGGAGTTGCATGCTAACCCTATATTAGTGTGAGTTTCCTTGTGGTACTCCCATACTCCAAAGACATGTAGGTTAGGCTACTTGAGAAAAGCTTATTCAATATACCCTCTGGGTCTGTCCTATGACAGCAGTTAAACAAATATGCACATATGCTGCTGCTCGCTGATTTGAGACCGTCTCTCTGTCTCAGATCGAAACGTGAGACTGAAGTGACGCATCTGAAGAAGAACCTGGAGGAGGAGGCCCGAGCCCATGAGCAGCAGGTGGCTGACATGCGGCACAAGCACAACCAGGCTTTCGAGGAGCTCAACGACCAGCTGGAGCAGGCCAAGAGGGTAAGAGCCATTTATTGCCTGTTATGTAATGGCCTCGTTCACCCCCACGCTGACCCACATTCCCAACTGCATGTGACAGTCATTTAAGGAGTAACTAACCCCAACCAAAGTTCCTTTTTATGGTGATGTTTATTGCATGCACTTGCACAGGATAATGTACCCTTGTCCAACTGTATGGTGCAGGCCTAGTGATGTGAAAAAGAAAGTATAGGGGCGGCCTGTAGCGTAGTGGTTAAGGTACTTGACTGGGACCCGCAAGGTTGGTGGTTTGATCCCCTGTGTAGCCACAATAAGATCCACACAGCCGTTGGGCCCTTGAGCAAGGCCCTTAACCCTGCATTGCTCCAGGGGAGGATTGTCTCCTGCTTAGTCTAATCCAACTGTACGTCGCTCTGAGTCTGCCAAATGCCATTAATGTTATGTAATGTATAGTTTTCAGTCTTCTGGTTTTACATATTAGGGTATAACTAACCCTCTGGTCCTCACCAAGTTATTTACCGGTCATTATGACACAACTCTCAACAGATTTTACTTTGTCATTATTTGTTCAGTCAAAAAATAAGCTGATGCACACAGTCACACACACACTGTTCCATGACACTCTTTATAATTTCAAAGTTGCAAATGAAGGAAAAAAGAAAGTGGCTGTTTCTAACACATGCCCTCTAATATTATCCTCCATTGGGCAATAACTTACTGTGTGACATGAGCGTGTTGGTCTGTCCTTCCAGAACAAGGTGTCGGTGGAGAAGGCCAAGCAGGCTCTGGAGAGTGAGCGGAATGAGCTGACCATCGAGGTGCAGACGCTGACTCAGGGGAAGAGCGATTCGGAGAGCCGCAGGAAGAAGGCTGAGGGGCAAGTGCAGGAACTGCAGGTCAAACACGGGGAGAGCGAGCGCCAGAGGCAGGAGCTGGCCGACCGAGTGTCCAAGATGCAGGTGTGTGTGGGAGGGAGGAGGCCTGGGGGCTCCTGGGTGGGACGCATTACAGGAACGCACCTCTAACCACTTCCTCTCCCATCCCCCTAGTCGGAGCTTGACAGCGTGAACGGGCTGCTCAGCGAGGTCGAGGGAAAGTCCATCAAGGCGTCTAAGGACTGCTCCGCAGTGGAGTCCCAGCTGCAGGATGTGCAGGTGTGACGGCCTTCCCACCTTACTGTACCATTTCACGCCAACCCATGTCCTCGCACTTCATTTCAGTTTAGTCTGTGTGGAGTGGACTGTGTGGATAAACACTGTGCAGTTTTATATAGCCTGTGTTGCCTTTGTTTAAGGTTATTTGCACAATCATGTGGTGATTTTGATGTCAGCGTCTTAGATTGTGCCATAAGCTGAGATCAAACTTCTCTTTTTCTCTCCCTGTCTTCCTGCAGGAGCTGCTACAGGAGGAGACTAGGCAGAAGCTCTCCCTTTCAACCCAGCTGCGGCTCATGGAGGATGAACAAAATGGCCTGAGGGAACAGCTGGAGGAGGAGGAAGAGAGCAAGAAGAATGTGGAGAGACAGGTTTCCACTCTTCAGTGTCAGGTAAGGCTCCTCCATCCCTCCTGCTGTCTCCACCACTCTCTCTGCATGATCCTGCATTTTCTCTTTGTACCATTAGCCAAACTCTGCTCTTGTAGCCCCAGAATTAGGAAGACTCTGTGTACAGCAGTATGTTCCAGCTTCTCTTCTGGTCACCTTATGAGCTTCAAATACAGTGGCTCAGGAAATTTAAGCTGTGTGTTGTATTGTGGCTTGTCTGCTGGCACAAGTTGTTAGTGCTTTGCTGTTCTCAGCTTGAAGACATTCATTCAGTATCTCCCTGTCCTCACACTCTGTCCTTTGACCTCTTGACCCCTTGCCCCTGCTGCACAGCTGGCAGAGATGAAGAAGAAGTTGGAACAGGAGGCAAGCTCCTTGGAGGGTGTGGAGGAGATGAAGAAGAAGACCCAGAGGGAGCTGGAGGACGTTTCCCAGCAACGGGACGAGAAGTGCTCCGCCTACGACAAGCTGGACAAGACCAAGACCCGCCTGCAGCAGGAACTGGATGATTTGCTGGTGGACCAGGACCACCTGAGGCAGATCGTACACAACCTGGAGAGGAAGCAGAAGAAGTTTGACCAGGTAAATGCACAAGGAAATATGCGCTGAGATGAACACGTACTGTTTATTGATGGATTAACCATCTTACTGCAGGCAGCTGCTCCACTTTACTATGTACAGGAACCAACACACCCAAACGGGCAAATTTGTATTAGACAGACGATGTCAGTTATTTAGAAGTAACTGTGGAGGCAAATGGGTGCTGTGTCTTCAAAACCTATGATGAATGGTTTGAGTGGATCCTTCCAGTTTAAGTGGTGGCCTCATCCCCTTCCCTGTCTGTCTATAGATGCTGGCTGAGGAGAAGAACATCTCAGGCCGGTATGCAGAGGAGCGAGACCGGGCTGAGGCGGAGGCCAGGGAGAAGGAGACACGGGCTCTGGCGCTCACCCGAGAGCTTGAGGCCATGACGGACTCGAAGGATGAGCTGGACCGTGCCAATAAGCTACTGAAAGCCGAAATGGAGGACCTGGTCTCCTCCAAAGATGACGTGGGCAAAAGCGTAAGGGGATTATGCATTTAATTTGCTCAAACGGTAGAAACCATGAAAGCATAATGTTTATTAACTTTTAAAATTAATTTTAACACTTGTAATGTTTTAAGATGAGAACCTACCAGTTGTGTAATCATTCACATATTAAGTAATCTTGCCAAAATAGGAGTCAATTTAATGCACATGCGGTCACTCTGGTATTCCACGCTCCCCTCTCCAGGTGCACGAGCTGGAGAAGTCCAAGCGAGCGATGGACCAGCAGCTGGAGGAGATGCGCACCCAGCTGGAGGAGCTGGAGGACGAGCTGCAGGCCACGGAGGACGCCAAGCTGAGGCTGGAGGTCAACATGCAGGCCATGAAGGCCCAGCACGAGAGGGACCTGCTGGGCCGCGACGAGATGGGCGAGGAGAAGAAGAGACAGCTGATCAAACAGGTGCGAGATACAGGAGATGTACTCATGCTCATAACATCGATTTTGAGTCAGAAAATGTCTCACCAGACTGGTTGGTTGAACGGTCTAAATACCCTCAAATGGTGTCCTTCATCTCTTCCTTTATTTTGTTTATCCGAGGGAGGTGACTGGACTAGGTTTTTTTTTACATATTCCTTTGACCTGCCCATGCTCTATATATCCGATGATGGAAGGAAGCCGTTAAATGGTTTAGATGCTGCTACATACGTTTTAAACCTAGCATGAGTGAAGCAGTCCCTCCTTCCCCCACCCTACCCCAGGTGCGGGAGATGGAGATGGAGCTGGAGGATGAGCGTAAGCAGCGCACTGTGGCTGTCGCCGCCCGCAAGAAGCTGGAACTGGACCTGGCTGAGCTGGAGGCCCAGATCGACATGGCGAACAAGAACCGAGACGATGCCCTGAAACAGCTGAAGAAACTGCAGGTACTGCCCAAGCAGGCACATGTGTACACACAAATGCAGGTACGCGCACACACAATGCAGGTGCTTAGGTACTCTGTTCCCCTCACAGGCCCAGATGAAGGACCTCTTGAGGGAGCTGGACGAGTCCCGTCTGTCCCGTGAGGAGACTCTTGCCCAGGCCAAGGAGAACGAGAAGAAAATCAAAACCATGGAGGCCGACATCATGCAGCTGCAGGAGGTCAGGCTGCTGTTCCCCCACCCTTATCTGTTCTGCCCGTCTGCTCTCCTCCCATAATCACTGTACTTCCTCTCAACCTTTTTCTGACACACTCTTCACAATTCTTCATCAGGACCTGGCTGCAGCAGAGAGGATGAAGAGGCAAATTCAGCAGGAGAGGGACGAGCTGCAGGATGAGATCACCAGCCAAGTCACCAAGAAGTAAGGCCTGCATAGTGCACACTCCTGCTCAGTGCGATTCCTCAAATGCCTGAAACCTTACTGTGGCCTCGTATGACTAAGAAGTTTTCTCTGGCTGTAACTGAATCTTTGGTACTTGCTTGATTTGAACTATCTCAGAAGCTGATGTATCCTATTGACATTTCTCCCCCTGCTCTCTCGCCACCTCCCTCCCACCCTTTCAGCTCCCAGTTGGCTGATGAGAAGAGGAGGCTGGAGGGGCGCATCGCCCAGCTAGAGGAGGAACTGGAGGAGGAGCAGTGTAACACAGAGCTGGTCAACGACCGTTTGAAGAGGGCCACCATGCAGGTACGGATGACTGGGAGAGATAGAGAGGGCGAATTAGAACGTTTTTCTGCTTTCAGTTGTACTGCTCTCATTAGACCTCCTATGTTCCTTCATAATCATTGAAAGTCAAATTTTGAAAGGATTTTGAAATTCTTAATTGCTCAATTCTGAGACTTATTTTGGAAGCTTTGTCACCATGTTCTATAAATTGTGCCTATAGAAACTGATTACATTTATATCAGAATTGGGACTAGGGAAAAACAGCACTTTACAAATGCCAACTGAAGGACTTTTAATTTAAGGAACCTTATCCTGTTTTGCCTCTGCAGATTTCAGGTCAGCTGAAATGAGAGCATTGAGTGTGGTGTTCCTAGAGACTGAGCTTGTACTCCCAACTTTCTCAGTCTGAGCAGATGACCTCTGAGCTGAGCGCGGAGCGCAGTAACTCCCAGCGCCTGGAGGGGGTGCGCTCGCACCTAGACCGCCAGAATAAGGAGCTGAAACTGAAACTGCAGGAGCTGGAGGGGACCGTCAAGAGCAAGTACAAGGCCAGCATTGCCACCCTGGAGGCCAAGATCCTGCAGCTGGAGGAGCAGCTGGATGTCGAGACCCGGTGAGCGTCGGTCTCTCTCGGTCTCTCTCGGTCTCTCTCGGTCTCTCTCGGTCTCTCTCGGTCTCTCTCGGTCTCTCTCGGTCTCTCTCGGTCTCTCTCGGTCTCTCTCGGTCTCATGCTATGGTCCCCTTGCCCTTCTCACTGTTGCTGTGTCATTGTGCCCTCAGGGAGAGGCAGCAGGCCGCCAAGCTGGTGCGGCGTACAGAGAAGAAGCTGAAGGAGGCCTTCCTGCAGATCGATGATGAGAGGCGCAACACTGAGCAGTACAAAGACCAGGCCAGTCACTGCCCCCGCTCACATTCACTCCTACCACTCTGCAACTCCCCGGACACGCAACTGTACAAAACACAAAGCGCCTGACTACACAGGATACTTGCGTGTATTGTGTGATGCGGAAAATCTCCCGATCCGTTTCAACAGGCAGTATTTGTAATGCGTTTTTTGACAGCGTGGTCTAAACTGTGACCTAATTTCCCCAGGCGGACAAGCTGAACAGCCGGATGAAGCAGCTGAAGAGGCAGCTGGAGGAGGCGGAGGAGGAGGCCACCCGCGCCAACGCCTACCGCAGGAAGCTGCAGAGAGAGCTGGAGGACGCCACCGAATCTGCCGATGCCATGAACCGGGAGGTCAGCACCCTCAGGAGCAAGCTCAGGTAACTCCGCTTTTCATAGCCGCTCTGCCTCGCTGCCAACAGCAACCCTACAAAAGGATCTGTACTGTAGCGATCTGTCACTTCTCTTGCATTGTGCCAGAGTCCAATATCTTCAGCTGTCTTTACTGTAAAAACTGCTACTTGTATTGTGTAATGCACTTGGATTGTGATGGATGAATTTGTGGGATGCAGACTTGTTAACAACTCATTTTTGGAAACATGATTATTTCAGATAATCCAATAATCAGATTAATCAAGTCCTTATCTTTGTTGTCTGAGCACTTGAAATTGTACTTCCCTTTCGGGTCTTTCCGCACACTTGTCGCTGGTTATAGGTATGCACTTTGTTGTGCGTCGCTCTGGATAAGCATGTCTACCAAATAGCAGTAATGTATTGTAATATAATTTGGTTTAATTACATTTGCAGGCGTGGGGACTTGCCCTTCACCATGCGACGTACGACGATTGGCCGTTCTGGAATGGACAGTGACGAGGAGGCAGATCTCAAGAGTGAAACCCCTGAGCCCAAACCTGAGTGATGTGCCTGTCGGGGACTGTCACAATGCCACTGCGAGTTACAGCAGGGAGCTGTTGCATATACTGTCAGTTTTGCTTGCACAACACTTTACCCATTAAGATGGTTTACATACCCATGCCAAGATCTTTCTCTGCACAACAGTGTAACACATTCATGGTTACATACACATGGACAAATTAAATGCTGCACATGACTTCAATGCAGACATACACAGTACCTGGTTGGTATTTTGACAATCATTCAGATTTCCAGAAAGAATCCAGTGAGAAATCTGTTCAAAAAGCTGCACAAAGCTTCGCAGAGGAAATTTAAACATGAGTATAAATATGTATTTGCCCGAATTACTTTTTCTTCTCTTGAACATGAATGTGAATATTTTTGAAAGGAAACATTCTGACTATATTCTTATTTCTGGATCTATTTTTCTATCTGAATTTTGAGAAATGCAAAAATATATAGGACACAAAGACCAAAGTAGTACTGCCATATAAGAGATTGTATTTTTAAATTTATACTAGTTTGTGAAAAGTATGAAAGTTTTTATCTTTCTACCTCTGTTTGCATTGGGGGGCTTATGTGCTAAATGTACTGTATAAAATATAGCTGTTACTACTTCACATTATATACATTGGGATTATTAAAAGGGCTTGGCATTGGAAACCCACGTTCAATGGAATTAGTGCACCTGGAAACACACACTTGCACATGGTTAGATGTTCTATCTCATGCTAAATGAATAATATATATAGACTCACACGTAAAAGTGCACATTGATGGTGGAGCAGATTTTGCACCAAGCAATTCTGAGACTGGTTACACGATGTCTCTATGGAAGAGCCAAGATGAAAAGATTTATAGATACTGCAACACATGAGAATGTGTGATGCACACTATAGCCTAATACACCACCATGACTTACACTGTCAAGGTGTTCTGGGACCTGCCTAACAGGGAAAGATGTACTCATTGTGTTCATTGTGTTCATTGGGCTTATAGGGTGGTGGGGTAGGGTTATGTTTTTTTTTTTTTTGGTTTTGTTTTTGTAGTCTCAGCACACCTATTCTCTGGGCACTGCTTTGCGGAGAGCTTTGAAGTATTAGACAGACCAGCCATTGTTGTTGTTTTTTTACTCCCTGTAACTGCATTGTCATGACCTTAATATCCCTAAGCATATTCTTTGATTCGGTTTAGACATGGGGCGGGGGTGTTCATGTCTGTAACGTGTACCAGATTCGTTTGAATGGATGCGCAGCTGAGAGATTGAACAGTGGAGTGGAATAGTGGAGGCTAAACCTTCGACCATCAGCTGTGTTTTTGCCCGTGCTGCTAAAAAGCGAGAGAAACTCAGTTTAATGTCTCCCATTTAAAACCAATAAATTGTACTGTTCCTTTTATCTGGAGATATGATGCATGTAATGTTGAATTATTGTTGCAATAAAATTAAAATTTTTCAACCGTTCCCTGTGACTTATGGCATTTAATTCTTCGTGGACAGGTGTGTGTCACAATGTTAACCGATTCGATTTAATTCTTGGACGGTCCTAAAGAAGTTTGAGAAAGAAATAGCGTCTTTGTTTACCTTCCATAAAAATTCACATGATGAACAGTGTATAGTTATAACTGTCATTTCTCTGAAATTTGCATTGTGCATTTCGCATTCTTTTTGCAAACTAGCCATTGTGCCTCAACAGAGAACGGTCATCCACATGGAAAGAACGTTAAATCACGGCAGATTGTCACTAAACTGGTCTCTCGGGGGTCCTACAAATGGCAGCATTTCGTCAGCAGAGGGCTCTAAGAACCTGCAATTGAAGAGCCCTCGCAAGACTTGCTTTCCCCCTACCTTGTTCCTAGTGATTTGCAGTAACATTGCAAAATCAAGCTGAAACCGGTTCGCAACCGGTCGATGTGTTGACTGGTACAGAGAAAGGGGTGGGACAGCTTTGCCTCTTAAGTGACTGATTCAACTACCCAGCTGGGCAACTCTCCTGCACTGCGGATTCCCGAAACAGGTCGTAGGGTTTGACATCTCACTTTGAGATTTAAAACAAAATACAGGGAGAGCGAAAAAACAAAAAAACACCCGACAGATCACGTTTGCTAGATTATAAGACAATTCTTTCTCCCTTTGAAGAAAGGGGGACGTTTTCTAGAGTAGCCTAGCGAACGGTCTAGTTGTAACGTAGTAAATTAAATGTAGGCTAAGTTGCTGTCAAATGTTATGAAATTGCGTCATCCTTGTGAGACATAAGTACTGATGGTACTTCATGTTAGCAAGCCACTTTTCATATAACAGTTTTTTCTAGGCAGTCAGCGCAAAGTCATTATAATCCACATCTACCGATTTGGTTCTGAATCCGATGTATATCACCGTTAGTTTGTTATATTGATAGCGTTATATTATTTGGAAGCCAGCTTTTTGCTGTTATTTATCACTAAGTTACACAAACCGATTTAAAATAAATGCATTTTAATTCAGTGTTCAGTATTTAGCCTACCAATTTTAGGTTCTGTGCTGAAACTATTATTAGCGTTAGCTTATTTTATTACCGTCAGAATGTTTTTCCCACACATACTTGGTCCTTAGGACGGTGGTGAAGCAACCAGGTAAGTGCTGCTCGAGCGTTACGAATATGGCGGTGTAATTAAATTGTATTTTTGGGGGAAATGTTTTCCAGTGTAGAACCCATTGCTTAAATTTACCGGTAGTGGTTGTTACACCAGCATTAGAATGTTCAGTCAAGAACATTCTAACCACATACTTGTGCTATATTCACCTTAGCCTTTCCAGCCTACCCACAAAGCTCTTATCTGGTGGAAATGCCAGTTATATGGAATCTAGTGGGGAAACGGTTTCTGCTCCAGCTGGATACCATCTGGAATTTTGTGGTGGTCTGTTGTCTGTGCCAATCTGGCCCACCAGCTGGACATATTCTTACCAGCAACCGTTTTTCCAACTTGACCATTTCCAAACCAACCAGGCTCGAACCAAGATGGAATTTCCACCATGGTTGGCTAAATATCCTCAATTTATGATTAGTTATCTTAGGTGGGTGATGTAGTTACAAGTTGTACTTTGTTATTGTAATGCGGATTCATGAGAGCAGAAACATGTTTGTGACTGTGCAATTCTTTCTTTGATTGTGATTTTAATATTTTGGAAATCTGATGGAACATCCATTATGTTGGAGACTGCATTATCAAACAGCAATTCAATTGAATGTTACAAAGACAAAACCAAAAGCCAAGATAGCACAGTGACAGGGCAGTGGCCAATTTAGCTAATAAATGAAAACTGTGTGCTGATATACAGCTTCTTTTTAAGCAACTGTGTGGGAATGGATCAGAAATATTTTTACATGTAACAAGTTTGCTAAAGGTTGAAGTTGTATAGATTTTTTTGCTTTTTAAGCACAGGCACAACAAAGCTGAAGGAAAGCAAATCAGTGACAAATCGGCTCACCGGGATTATACAGCAGCTTTGGATGAATATGGAGCTAGTTGTGGTGAGTATGAATGTGT
Source organism: Conger conger (assembly GCF_963514075.1). Classification (NCBI taxonomy): domain Eukaryota; kingdom Metazoa; phylum Chordata; class Actinopteri; order Anguilliformes; family Congridae; genus Conger; species Conger conger. The sequence goes on from NC_083761.1 coordinate 71,076,323, forward strand.
TGAGTTATGACCCATCATTATTATAAATGTCTAGTTGTTCCCTTTGTTAAGTTAATCATACCAAGGCATTATAAGAAAAAAAACTATGTTGTTGCTAGACTGGAATTCACCTGAAGAAATGCTACACAAAAAAGGAAATGCAGGTAAAATATTTTTATTACTGCAATCGTTTCCTGTAGACATTCCTATTCTGGGTTGAACACCATTTTTGGGAATTTGGTAAATAAAAGGTAGTGTATTCCACTGAGCTCCCTGGATGCTCTCCACATCAGTTCTTACTCCGTACCATTTACTAATACCTGAAATCAGGTTAACACAAGTTGAAGCCAATCTGCAGACCACGTACAGTACAACACGTCTAAATACATCTTTCCACATCAAGATGACTGCTTATACACACACCAAGCACTTTATTAGGTATCTAGAAGACTTGAGCCTATCCACTTGGAGTTATGATGCGTTGTGTGTTCAGAGATGCTCTTCTGCATACCACTGTTGTAATGTGCGGTTATTTGCGTTACTGTCACGTTCCTGTCAGCTTTGACCCGTTTGGCCATTCTCCTCTGACATCTCTCATTAACAAGGCGTTTCTGTCTGCAGAACTGCTGCTCACTGGATTTTATTTTTGTTTTTTGCACCATTCTTTGAAAACTCCCAGGAGATCAGCAGTTTCTGAGATACTCAAATCACCCTGTAAATGGTTGGCTTATATATAGCACCTTTATCCAAAGCACTGTACAATTGATGCTTCTCATTCACCCATTCATACACACTCACACACCAACGGCGATTGGCTGCCATGCAAGGCGCCAACCAGCTCGTCAGGAGCATTTGGGGGTTAGGTGTCTTGCTCAGGGACACTTCGACACACCGGGTGGGATCAAACCAGCAGCCCTCTGACTGCCAGACGACTGCTCTACCGCCTGAGCCAATGTCGCCTGAACATGAGCCGGTATGAACGAGTAACAAGACTCCTGAATTTTCAGCTGTCCATACATTTGTAATGCCGAATGAATCTAAATCCCACATTTGTCTGCCACCCACAATCATTCCACGGTCAGTGTCACATTTTCCCCCCATTTTCATGGTTGATGTGAACATTAACTTAAGCTCCTGACCCGTATCTACATGATTGTATGCATTGCACTGCTGCCACACAATTGGCTGATTAGATAATCGCATGAATATGTAGATGTAATAAAGTAAAAATAAAGTGCTTGGTGAGTGTATTTAGGGTCTGCTGTCTGAAGCTGACATATTCTTGTAAAGTTCAACACAAATCAAGGAGTCTAGGAAAGCTCAAGGTTAGTGCACTTAAATGAATGATATAGACAATCAGTTTAATGTTGTTCACCTGTTGGCAATTGCATTCAGTTCTTGTGCTATCTGTCCCATGTTACATCATAGATTTTGTAGTGCTGACAGGTGAGCCCCCCCCCTCCCCACGTTTTATCAGCAAGTGAACTTCACTGAAATGGCTAAATGTGACAGGAAAGTTTGTGGAAGTCACCGAATATCAAAACCAAGTAACCAAGTAAGACAGCCTGGTTCAAGCTGTACCATGGAAAACTGGGTTTAGGTGCCCTCAGTGAATCACTTTGGCCTGAAAGGAGGTTATTTACACTGTTGTGACCCCATTTCGAAAAAAACATGAGTTCCTGACAAACATTCATATCGCTCATGGTACGCTTTCAATGTCATTCAATGCTACTAGTGTTTCTATCAGCTGGACAAGCATCTTCTGGTAGATTATAGTAGAGTTGATGTGCCTCTCAAATAGGTGTTTTCAGGAGCTCCTCCACGTATCCAGCTATTGTAATTTAAAGCTGTTTTTCTGTCTGCATGAAATGGGTCAACTCCTCCATACCACCTTAAATCCACAGAGACAAGCCAAGAAGGGTAGAACTACCCCATTATTCCCAGTTTGCTATTGGTCAGCTCTAAAAAGGGATGGGTGGCAATTGGCTGTTACTGAGGTTTTCACTTGAAGGGAGGGGCGATAAGATGGGGGCATGAGAGATTGATCGAGAAGGACAGAGATGTGGTCATGGGTTCAAGTTCAAGGTATGGAAAAAGCAGTTGTATCATTTATTGTACTGAAGATAAGGGCTACTCTGTGCACAGCTTGGTAATATTGAATGACATAATCTTCTATGTAAAAAGTGTGTGACATTGTTTCATACTGAAATGCATTTTTTGCCACTGCATACATACAATGCCTCTCACACACACACACATACACACACACACACAGGGGCAGACACAGTCAAACAGCTACCGTGTGACTCATGGCATTTTAAAAAGACTCAAGCTGGCAGGGAACGATTTGAAGGGGGTGAGCACAGTGGGGAGAGAGAGAGTGTGTGTGTGTGTGTGTGTGTGTGTGTCAGAGAGAGAGAGAGAGAGAGAGAGAGAGAGACGAAAGCCCCTGGATTAAGCTGATGTGGGTTGGGAGGGAGGGGGGAGAGTTCGGCATTGTGTGAGAGAGAGAAAGAGAGAGTGGAAAGAGGGTGAGAGAGATGGAGGCTTATACTCTAATATGCTGTTCATAGCAGCACAGAGAGAGGGGGAGAGTAAAAGAGCGAGAGATGCAAGAGAAACAGGATTCACAAGCCAAATCGCCCAGTGGTGGAAAGGTAGGGCAGTGAGACAGTGTTGTGTGTCAGGTTGTGTCTGCCATTTTACCATGTTAATGTGTGAAGGTTTTGTGATGAGATTTAGTGTGTTTTTTTTCTGAAGAAACATATAATTTACTTATCGTTAGTCTCAGTATGTATACATGTCTTAGCATATCTATATTTAGGGCTTAGCTGTGTTTGCTTGTGTGTGTGTGTGTTTGTTTGTGTGTTTGCCACACACTATTGGTCCTGATGTGTTTGCCAAGCATGGAAATAATAGTGTCTGAAGCACTGTGATTCAGTCTGACAGTTCCTTTCTGTGTCTGTGTAGGCTGTCTTTATGCATCTACATCATGTGCACTGCCGGTGTGTGTGTGTTTATGCACGCAGGCACGCTTGCGTGCGTCTCAACGCTGTTGTTTTTATGTTTGCTGCTGTGTGGTGTGTAGCCTTGGCCCTTGTGCATTGAAGGCGAAGTTTGTTTATTTTTGTGTTGACCTGTGTCTGTCGCTGTCTCTCTCGTCTCTCCCTCTGTGTGCAGTCCAGCGTGTGGACACACTGTGCGCTGTGGATGACACCCTGCGTGCCGCGTGCGCTGTGTTAAGACCTCTCCCCCCCTCTCTCCCCCAGGCTCACCCCGCGCTCAAGGCCTTCATGTGCGGCTCTCTCAGTGGAACCTGCTCCACCCTGCTCTTCCAGCCTCTGGACCTGGTGAAGACCCGGCTGCAGACCCTGCAGAACAACATGCACCCAGGGTGAGACGCCGCCCCCCACACACTGTACCACACACTCCCTGCATACTGTACCTCACACTCCCTGCACAGCCCAGTCCACTGTACCACACACTCCCTACACAGCCCTGCACACTGTACCACACTCTCCCTACACAGCCCTGCACACTGTACCACACACTCCCTGCTCAGCCCTGCACACTGTACCACACACTCCCTGCTCAGCCCTGCACACTGTACCACACACTCCCTGCTCAGCCCTGCACACTGTACCACACACTCCCTGCTCAGCCCTGCACACTGTACCACACACTCCCTGCACAGCCCAGTCCACTGTACCACACACTCCCTGCACACTGTACCACACTGACTTTGTCAATTGAGCACAGATCACAGATTGATCCTGTATTAATGGACCTTATCAATTGAGCCCTGACCACAGATTGATCCTGTATTAATGGACCTTATCAATCGAGCACAGACCACAGATTGATCCTGTATAAATAGATCTTATCAATTGAACTCAGACTACAGATTGATTCTGTATTAATAAACCTTATCAATCGAGCACATTCCACAGATCAATCCTGTATTAATGGACCTTATCAATCGAGCACAGACCACAGATTGATCCTGTATAAATAGATCTTATCAATTGAACTCAGACTACAGATTGATTCTGTATTAATAAACCTTATCAATCGAGCACATTCCACAGATCAATCCTGTATTAATGGACCTTATCAATCGAGCACAGACCACAGATTGAGCCTGTATTAATGGACCTTATCAATCGAGCACAGACCACAGGTTTATCCTGTATTAAATGGGCCTTAAACAGCTGGACACAACAGAGGGACTCTCTAAAGTCTAACTCAGCAATGTTGACTGCGTTAGTGAGTGTTTATCTCTGAGCCCTCTCTGTTCCTCGGTACAGTGTGCATTCATCTACACGAGATGTTCTTGTCCATTTTCACTTTTTGTCCACCCCCTCAGTGATTGCAGTGGCTTTGCAGATGTGGCATGTGTGTTTGTGTCTGTTTGTGTTTGTGTATGTGTGTGTATGTATGTGTGTCTGTGTGTATATGTATATGTGTATGTATGTATTTATGTATGTGTGTCTCTGTATATATGTGTCTGTGTGAGTGTGGTTGTATGTATTTGTGTCTGTGTGTCTATGTGTATATGTGTGTGTTTGTGTATATGTGTATGTATGTATTTATGTATGCGTGTGCCTGTATGTATGTATGTGTCTGTGTGTATGTGTGTGTATGTATGTATGTATGTGTGTCTGTGTGAGTGTGTGTGTGTGTTTATATTTTGCTCTCTCTCCCTCTCAGCTCGCCAAAGGTGGGGATGGTGACGGTGTTTCTCAGTGTTGTGCGGACAGAGAAACTGCTGGGCCTGTGGAAGGGAGTCTCACCGGTGCGTCTTCTCTTCCTGTCTGGTTCTGATCGGGATTTCCATTCCCATATGTATGCTTTTCAATCACCTGCCCTATCAGTTTCTTACAGAGTCAGGTGCCATAGTATGTTTAATAAAAAAAGCAAATGGCTGACACTATGCCATTGTCAGAGCATTACACTGCACTACATTCAGTGTTTGATGAGCTGATCTCCAGCATTCTTTCAGAGCATACTTATTATCCGTTTATACAGCTGGGTGCTTTCCTGACTCAGGACAGGTCCTGTATTGCTTCAGTGCTTTTCCCAAATGTAACACAGTTGTACCCGCCAGGTATGCAAACCTTCTGCTAACAAGCTCGGTTTCTTGACCGCTGTTCTGTACGACACACACCTTTTAGCTTTTCCAACATGATGCTAGTGCTGCAAAAAACAATATTTGTATTATGGCACACAGCAAAATAATGAAAGCGAGTGACAGTTGACACGCAGAGGGTGAAGATTAGTGTCTGAGCCGGGAGGGAAATGAAGATTCAAACAGGAGGCTGTGGTACACACACAAACAGGTGGAACAGTTTTCATAATCAAATTAGCCGCAGTGCTGAACGCAGCCTGTGTACTGCACAGGAAGTTCAGGAAAATGATTTCAATGTTGCAAACGGCCCTTTGGTGATTTAGGACTGGGCATTTCTGTGCTACACCACACTGCCTCGCTATTGGCTGCAGAGTAGTACATTTAACAGGTAATTTAACCTCGACGAGGCTCCAGCGAACGAACAGGAATATGTTGTAAGTGTAAAAGTGTGGGGCATCAGACACTGCACCCAGGACTGACACAGGCCAGTACAGACACTGCCCCCAAGACTGACACAGGCCAGTACAGACACTGCCCCCAACACTGAGAGCTGAGTCAGCCGCCTTGCTAGAGTGTGACCATCCTGCTGTCCCTCTCCCAGCACAAGAGAGCGCGGCGTAATGATCAGTCTCTCTCCCCCGTCTCTCAGTCCTTCATGCGCTGCATCCCCGGGGTGGGCATCTACTTCAGCACCTTCTACTCGCTGAAGCAGCGCTTCTTCCAGGAGCGCAGCCCGAGCGCGCTGGAGGCCGTCATGCTGGGCGCGGGGGCACGCACCGTGGCCGGCGTCTGCATGCTGCCCGTCACCGTCGTCAAAACGCGCTTCGAGGTGAGTGGCCGGAGGACACTCCGGTGCCTGTTCGCGACACGCCCGTACGCTGTTTATCGGAGAGTTTGAAATGGCGGTTTATTGGTGTCGGCGATGCCTGAGGCCGAATCCCTCCCTGAAGTGTCGGAGCTTGTCCTTCACTCTCCTGCTCTCCTTGGTGGTAATATGGGGAGATGGTTAAGGGGAGTGCTAGCAAGTTCTTGGTTTTTACTATTACATACATGCTCTTGATGTGCAGTTGCGCATGTGAAAGGGGGATTTGAAAACTACTGTCGGAACGTGGAGGCTGACGGGTGTAGTAGTTGTATCGTTTTTTTTTGCACTTTTTGTTGTTGTTGAATACTGCTACTGTGATGAAAGCCTTGCCTGGTAAGACATTTGGCTTCAGAGTGTAGGTCAGTAATAAGTTTGTTGTAAAATTGTTTAAATCGGCATGTTGGAAGAAAAGAAGGGTATAATGTAATTATACAATGTGACCACTCCACTTGCCTTATTACTTATTTGGTCAGCATGGCCTCCACCAAAGATGGAACATATTTACCAAGTGTCATTTATCACAAAATCTGGAATGATATCAATATAATTGGCTGCTATCAAATTTATGGTATATACAGTAAGCTTGCACATAGTCAGCCTCAATGGAGACAGAGGGGAGGTAGATATATGAAAGGTCAGTTGAACCAGCGGAAATATATAATAGACATGGCAGCTGACACGGTTTCAAATGTCAATGTCCAGAAATTAATTAATTCAATTAACCATTTTTAAAATGGCTATTTGATATGACAATTGCTATAAAATGAACATCGGGCAACAATAAATCAAATAATGAAAAGTAGACATGTCTTCTAGTGCTCATGGACTGATAGCCCTACTGGTAGGCAATATTACCCCGGCTTGTATTTGGGGGGCGGCCTTTATTTGTCCGAATCGACCACCGGCTATTATCTGAGGCCCGGCTTCAAATAGAATCCCGGACACAATTTGGATTTACGGTAAGATGGAATGTATAGGCAAAAGATTGTATGGTCTTGCAGTGTAATAGGTGAATAGTGAATAGTACAAGACTCTGGAATGAGGCCCAGTTATATCACAGTGCGAGTTACATGGTGCAGTGTTGTAAGGACGCAGTGTGTGAGTCACATGGTGCAGTGTTGTGAGGATGCAGTGTGTGAGTTACATGGTGCAGTGTTGTGAGGATGCAGTGTGAGTTACATGGTGCAGTGTTGTGAGGACGCAGTGTGTGAGTTACATGGTGCAGTGTTGTAAGGATGCAGTGTGTGAGTCACATGATACAGTGTTGTGAGGATGCAGTGTGTGAGTTACATGGTGCAGTGTTGTGAGGACACAGTGCGTGAGTCACATGGTGCAGTGTTGTGAGTTACATGGTGCAGTGTTGTGAGGACACAGTGTGTGAGTTATGTGGTGCACTGTTGTAAGGACGCAGTGTGTGAGTTACATGGTGCAGTGTGCGAGTTACATGGTGCAGTGTCGTAAGGATGCAGTGTGTGAGTCACATGGTGCAGTGTTGTAAGGATGCAGTGTGTGAGTTACATGGTGCAGTGTTGTAAGGATGCAGTGTGTGAGTTACATGGTGCAGTGTTGTAAGGATGTAGTGTGTGAGTCACATGGTGCAGTGTTGTGAGGACACAGTGTGTGAGTCACATGGTGCAGTGTTGTGAGTTACATGGTGCAGTGTTGTGAGGACACAGTGTGTGAGTTACATGGTGCAGTGTTGTGAGGACACAGTGTGTGAGTTACATGGTGTAGTGTTGTGAGGACGCAGTGTCTGATGTCTTGCGATGTTGTTGATGTTGTTGCAGAGCGGCAGGTATAACTACGTGACTGTGCTGGGAGCACTGCGCAGTGTGTACGTGACGGAGGGTCCCAGGGCTCTGTTCTCCGGCCTCACTGCCACCCTGCTCAGAGACGCCCCCTTCTCCGGCATCTACGTCATGTTTTACAGCCAGGCCAAGAGGTCCCTGCCACAGAGTCAGTTTGCCAAATTCTTCCATACCTAACTGTCAAACTCTATAACCAGACCAGACTGCTGCTTTAAACTCTGTACTGTGCAGTACTGTACTGTGTGAAACTGTAAGATAATGTGGTGAATTTTGGTGTTTAATTCTGGTTGCTGTAATTTCAATTTTTTTTTTTTTTTTTTTTTTGCTATGATGTACTGTACACTCAGTGATCACTATATTAGGTACCAGCTTCTTAATGCAAGCAATGTATATTGAAGGAACAGGCTCTCAGTTGTGCAGCGTGTGATGTAAGTGCTGTTAACTCGGGTTCGACGGCTGTCTTTCAGCGATGAGCTCGTCGGCCTGCGCTCCCTTGCTGAACTTCAGCTGCGGCGTGATGGCGGGAGTCTTGGCCTCCCTGGTCACTCAGCCTGCCGATGTCGTCAAGACGCACGTGCAAGTGAGCCCTCACCTGTACAAGAGCACCGGGGATGCTGTGCGCTCTATCTACCTGGTAAGGCCCCCCATGTGCTGCCATAAGCCGTTACTGGACAATTCTCTTATCATTCAAATTCATTTCGGTTGATTGACCACTTGTGGAGACGCTGCAATGGACTTGCACATTAGACAGGGTTTAGGATCACTCCTCTATCTCTGTGGGTTTTTCCAGGGCATACTGTACGTATACTGTAGTTGAAAAGAGGAGAGTGTGTCTGCTGAATTTTATTTTTGGGCAGGTTAAATTAGCTACATGGAAGAGCAGGAAAGACAAAAGACTGGGGGCAGGGCCACTGGAGGCAGAAATCATTGTGAGTGGGCTGATGGCAGCAAGGCTTCCTCTTGAGCTCACATATTACGCACTTGTGGAGGTGTTAACAAGGTGCTGTGTCATGTTGATGAGGAAGGAAGGCTGTTTTTGATAAAGTATTGCGTTGTGTATGTAAGAAAACAGTGAAGATGATCCCTATCTCTGTCTCTCTCTCCCCCTCTCCCCCTCCCTATCTCTTTCTCTCTCTCTCTGCCTCCCCCTTCAACCCCCTCCCTCTCTCTCTGCCTCCCCCCTCTACCCCCTCCCTCTCTCTCTCTCTTTCTCTCCCTCTCCCTCTTCCTCCCTCTCTCAGGAGCAGGGGCTGAAAGGGTTCTTCCGGGGGGCAGTGCCACGGTCCCTGCGCAGGACTCTGATGGCTGCCATGGCCTGGACAGTGTATGAACAGCTAATGGCCAGAATGGGCTTAAAGTCCTGAAGAAGAGACGGCTGGGCGTGTGCTTTATACAGGGTGGCCAGAGGAAAGTGAGTGAGGAGGGGGAGTGAGTATGTGTGCTGTAGTCAATGGTCCGGGCTGGAAAGCAGTTGAATATATTTTATCATGCAAAATATGAATTTGAGGGAGGAAGGATTAAGTGTATGTCGGGGTGGGTAGAAGATGGGCTATTAAGAAAGATGGCGAGAGTGTGTGTGTGTGTGCGCACGTGTGTGTGCACGCCCACGTGTGAGTGCACATAAGTGTGAGTGTAAGGGATGTGTTGCTCTTTTAACATTCTTAAGTGTTAACCCTGACCTAAACTGACATTCCTGAGCAGCTGTGAATATGTACATATCTGTGAGATTGAGAGTGAGCGCATTGCTGCGGACAGAGCCTCTGGCCTGGGCCCTCTGAAGGCCAGCAGTTACTGTGCCACTGACTAAACACGCACAGGTCAGTCAGATTGTGGCTGCTGATTATCAACTGACTGACAGACTCTCAAAAATAAGGGAATTATTGTGCCATTAACATAATACATCTCACCTTACTGACACATAGATCTGAGCCAACGGTTGACTTATTCACTGATGGATGGACACTCGGACTGATTCACGTGCTGCTTAATTTTACAGCTGACAGGGTGATGACTATTGAAGCACAGACAATCACAATGCATTTCCTTTGACTTGATTCCAGTGTAGGATGAAGCTTTGTACTGGACTGACTTAATTTATTCTATTGCACTAACTGACTATAGGACACACTACTGCTTAATGCTATGCTACACTGAAATGACTAAAGTGAACTAAACTACAGGCTATTCGGGGGTGGACATTTTCCACGCCGAGGAAAGAGTATCGTTTGCCATTATGCACAGACTGGATTCACTTCTAAAGGTGGTCTCTTGTGACCTGAAGACGAAGTGGCTGTCTCAGCCTCTCCAGGCTGTGAAAGTGCAGTGTGCTGTTGGGTGATACATGTGACCCTGCTGCCAGATCTCGTGATCTACACCAAAAGCACAACAGAGGAGCCAGTGAGAAAATATTGTGTGTGTGTGTCATGTCATGTGCCATCACAGGAGCTCCATATCTGCAAATGCACTTTAGAATAGAGCAAATAATTATTCATCCAGCTCATGCCAGGACTCGCATCTGGTGAACGGCTGGGTGTCTGGCACTGTGGAGCCAGTGTCTTTTTTGCCTTTCCTGTGAGTGCCGTACTATACTTTAACATACCACACTATACCTTTCAACTGTACATTTGCCTTCTTCAGAAAGTATTGTGAGTCATTGTCTGAAACAGTATTGTCATCATCGTCATTGTAGTTTGTTTCTGTCTGTGGATGAGCCCTTGCTCAGTTTGTGCTCAAGTGAATAAATCTTCCTTTTTATATATATATTAAAAAAAAGATCATTTAAGGCATTTTGTTGTGGTACTTCCATCAGTACATCCACAACCATTCACACAGTGGTGGATTCTCTTGTGTTTTTGTTTTATTTGTATTGTATATTATTTTACAGTGTGTGTGTGTGTGTGTGTGTGGCTGCAGTGTACATATTGTACAGAGCAGACTGCTCTCGCTGTCCCACGTGCTGCGTGTTAACACAACAGAGAATGACAGGCCCTGCCTGGGGACATGGGGCTAGCAGTGCTGAGGACCCCTGAGGAACACCAGGCATAGCACAGGACAGCCTTGCTGCTAACCACTCCCACAGAGAGAGGGGTGAAGGGTAATGCTGACAGAGACTGAACTGACACACACAAGAACAGGCCATTGCGTTTATAGTAGCTGTTCAGTGACTTCATTGATGTACTATATTTTCTATTTTCTCCAGTCAGGTGGAATACAATGATGTCTTTTTCAAAATAAATGTCTGTTAAAAAGCTTTGTGATTTAGCATGGAGTCTGTTCCATTGGGGATACTGTGCTTGAGTCAGGCCATAAACATCAACGTTATTTAACTAGTGTTCTTTGACACTGAAGGACCCTGCTGCTCTGTGGAGCATATCTGATGGACAAAGATAAGAGTGCTAGAATGGGGACAGATAAAGGTTGTAGGGGCTTTCTGAAGAAGGAGACGTCAGCATCTTTTAAGGCGATTGCCAGTTTAACTTAACTTACTTTACTAGCCTGACAACAGGCTTCTAGACATGGCAGGCCAGATTGTAGATGTGAGTTAAAGTTAAAAGTCCACTTTTGTGCATTACTTTTGAATATTACACATTTCCGATGTGGAAATTTCCTGTCACAAGAAGCATAGCATCACTATAAAATATTACAGAATTTACATTGAGAATATGAAGTCCATCTAGACATGCTATTATATTCATGTATGTATGAAAATGCCCAGGTATCAATACAAAATGTAATTTTGCTAATTTGACCTGTGGCTACTGTAGTTGTTCTGAGAGCTCAACCACTTTCAGCCTCTTTCATAAAGCCCACAGGTCCTCCCACTGAGCCTGATGAAGGTGGGAGTCTTCATCACTTTTACATTAGATATAGAAGTAATGTAATGTAATGTAGTAGAGATGTTATGTAATATACAGTCTTGGTGAATTTCTCTGAACTTTTTCCTAAGCCCATACACTGAAAAAAGTGTCTTCAGTGTTTTTGTCTAGTAATAAGTTAAATTAGTCAGAACTATCCCACCTCATTGGCAATAGTTTTGTCTTTGCAGAAAAATAATAGGATTTAAGTCTAAATACAAGTAAAATATTTGATGAGTTTTACTCGTACTCAATTTTTTTGTTTTTGCAGTGTATACTCACTGAACACTTCATTAGGTATACCTGTACACCAGCTTGTAAATGCAAATATGTAATCAGGCAATTATGTGGCAGCAACTAAATACATACAATCATGCACAGGAGCGTGTCTACAACATTTTGAATGGGGGGGCCAGGCTAGGGCACAGACCCAGAGGAGGGGGGCCAGCCATCAAGGCTTACCATATATATTGTTTGCTGCGTACAATGGTCTATCATATTCCGGTTCTGGTAGGGGGGGCACCAGGGGTGGCCAATCAGATTCCAGAGGGGGCCAGTGCCACCCCTGCCCCCCCCCTGGCCCCGCCCCTGATCATGCAGACATGGTCAAGAAGTTCAGGTGTTTTTCAGACCAAATATCAGAATGGGGAAGAAATTTGATCTGTGACTTTGACTGTGGAATGATTGTTGGTGCCAGATGGTGCCAGGGTGGTTTGAGTATCTCAAAAACTGCTGATCTCCTGGGATTTTCACACACAACAGTCTCTAGATTTTGCAGAGAATGGTGCGGAAAACAAAAGGGAGGTGACCGTAATGCAAATAACCAAACATTGCAACAGTGTCATGCAGAAGAGCGTATCTGAACACACAATGCATCATAACCCTTAAGCGGATAGGCTACAGCAGCAGAAGACTAAATAAATCTAATAAATACCTAATAAAGTGCTCACTGAGTGCATATCCCTCACAAACAGACAAGTGTATTTTATATAAATAATTTGTATTGCCTTTACTCACTAAAATAGTAGCTTGCGCAGATCCCTATGTTTTGTGCTGGAGTTCCACATTTGGTCCCTGGTTCATTAACTCCCAGGGTTTCAGGCATTAGGTATCTAACAATCATCTATATGTAAATATATATATGCCCAGGTATCAAGAAAAGGTAACAAGAAAAGGTTCCCAACACCATCTCTGTGTTCTGAAAAATATATAGATAGGAAGGTACTGTGAGAAATGATTACATTTACATTTACATTTTAGTCATTTGGCAGGGATATTCAGGGATATAATCGTTAGTCTAATAGTGCGGTACATTATTTAGTGAATAGCACCACTTTACAACTCCATTGTTTTGACATACCAGCAGATTTGTGGCAGAGACAACCATATGGGAGCTGGAGTTAAGTATTGTGACAACTAAACTTTAGACTCAGTGTGCTGTTCATGAAGTATCAGCATAAAGAAATGTTGAAAATTATAAACTTCTTGAACATTGGTGGGCTTGACATCCAATTTAGTTTGAAACATTATTACCCACAAACTAATTTAATTTGGAACATGCAAATATATGTAATTATTATTCAATTCTTCTTCTTCTTCTTCTTCTTCTTCTTCTTCTTCTTCTTCGTCTTCTTCTTCTTCTTCTTCTTCTTCTTCTTCTTCTTCTTCTTCTTCTTATTAATTATAGTAATATACTTCTATAAAAATGCTAAATTATTTGGAAAGAAGTTTCCTCCACTGGGGTCAGCCGGCCCTCCAACTGAACGTACCATGCCTGTGTCTTCAGTCCCTGGGCATATAGGCTGACCATTCCCACCTTAGCCACATAAATCTCCCACAAATCTCCTCTCTTAGTCATCCCACTCTTTTCTCTCTCCCCCATTTTAACTTGTGTTCAACATCTTGTTCAGCTCCTCCATCTCCTCAGCCTAAATTACACTTTTTACTGAGTCATTATCCCCTGTCCCCTATAATAGCACGATTTGCAAAGTCATTTTGTCCACATTGTTTTCTCCTCACCTGAACTCTCTATCTCTTGGCAAACAAAGTTACGAAACAGGGACACACTTTAACCAGAGAGTCAACGTCTCCACATTGTCTTAATATGGTCTGGCCATTCCGTTGTCTTAATATGGTCCCTTGTCCGAACGGTCTGATTAACAGCATGTCACAGAACAATTATCATTGAGCGACATCTAGTGGCCACAACGTGAAGGCACTGAGCCAAATAACTACACTGTAAAATCATCTCCAGTTTGTGACGCGAAGGCGTCTTTGGCGTCACCTTTTACCACTCTCTCCACTTTATCTGTTGAGCAATAGATGTGGCCTGTAGTGCGGATAATGTACTTCGCATTGATCCTCATTCACAAGCGTATGTCAAACACCCAAAAGCACATCTAGCTCAAGGGTCATTGTCCGACTGAGAATCCTTCTGAGGAGCAAATGTTTCTTCCCACAGAAACACACTATTCTAGAGTGGTAGTCAAGCCTGCTGGGACTCACATGTCACAAATTGATTAAAAAAAAGTGAGATACAATGTCAAGAGCTAGAGTAACAAACTGTTTTGTTTACACCCCATTTATATTTGTGGGGACATAAGGAAATACAGAAGCAAAATATTTGTAACCATTATGGTTTACTTTGTTTGGAGAAAAATGTCACTTTTTCTTATAGTATAGTGTGAATCGTACTGCCATATTTACTACTGCTAATCTTCAATAGATAAACTTCTCTCATCTCTGAAGTCAGCGGAAGACTGCCCTGTAATTTACGTTCTTCATGAGGAAGAACTGTGGAGGACAAGTGCATGGAGTTACAATGATGACACTAAGCACAGCGGGGAAGTAGGCTCATCCAATGCTACTTACGACAAACGATTCATATCTCAGTAACAAATAAAGCTGGTTTAAACGGTTACTAATTCATAATGATATTGTGACAAATGGGATGCACTTTGTTTTTTTCATGAGAGTTTAATCTTCTGGAGGAACATTTTACGCGATGCTGACAAATGTTGGTTGCTTGTTTGTGTTTGCTTTTCATTGTTGCTTATAAATATGAACACTCAAATATCCCGCTTTCACAACACGATGGCATGTTGATGAAAGGGAAACTGATACCCATTGGTGGATGGTGGAGTATAAAAAGACGTCATTTCCTGTTCTGGGTCCTTTTTTCGATTCCGTGTGGTACTGATCTCCATACGGCGTTGTCTCGTGGTGAGTCGCCGTTTAATTTTTGGTCATTTAAAGACGTTTTATGTCACTTAACATACACCATCACACGACATATTACTGTTAACAGCGCTTATTACGAAGTAGTCAAATGAGCGAAGTTATAACCGGCCGATTGTAAATGCTATTTAACAAAATGCTTATAGGCCGAGAAGCCTAGGACACGCTACGATACGGGGAGGAAGAGCAGTGATGTACTACACACCACGCTGCAATAGAAAATAGAATGGGACGCCCGGGAAACATGTCTAAAGACCGTTATTGGCTAGAACTCTGTCCTGTGACTCGTGTAGTTTACCGTTAGTTGGTCTATCGGAAGCTTATATAGCCCTAGTTGTATATACAATGTGGCGTGTAACTTTAATTTACTGACTAGCTAGAACTACAGCTCTTAAGTTTACCATAATGCGCTTAATGTTACCTAACCACACATAAAACCTGATTTCTTTGTGCTCTTGTTCATATAGGTTATCAGTCATGTAGTGGGGGTTATGTATTCGCCATTTCCCCTGGATTAATTTCAATAGCTAGTTACTTGGCACCTGCGCACGTGATTGAAGGACATGACAATCTCTGGCGTACAATTGGTATATGTAAATCGTTATGACTAAGGCTGAAACAATCAAATGCTAACGGTGTTCATCTGAAAATCCTCGATTCTTTGACTTGTCGGGTTTGGATAAAATTAGCGATCTTACAATGTAATCATGGCATTACTTAAGTATACAAATATGCAAAGTAGAAATAAAGCACCTAACGTTACGTCAGATTACTCCAGTCACCTACATTGAGGAAATGTGGCCTGTACAAACTTGGTGTTCAACCTACATTTATAGCTACCTGCCAGATGCACTTACCTCGAACATCTTGCTCAGCTTGGATTCTTTTTTTCATACAATTTATTAGACAAAGTATTTTAAAGATCGTTCAGCTTAACTGCCTTGGTACAATGTCAGGGCCTGGGAATTGAACCAAAAAGAGTTAAAAGCCAGTTCCCTAGCTATGATTCTATGCTGTTGCCCACTTAACCTGTGTTCGAATGAGCAGGTCATTACTCACAATTACACTTTACCAATCGGTGTGCCGTGTCGAGTGGATTACCTAATTCCTTTCCCGCCCTGTCCCTCCCCAGCTCTCCCGTTTCACTCGTTACGCAGGGAAAGTGGTCGCGATGTCCGGAGGTCTGGATGTGCTACAGATGAGGGAGGAGGATGTGCTCAAGTTCCTTGCAGCAGCAACACATCTGGGAGGGACCAACTTGGACTTCCAGATGGAGCACTACGTGTACAAGAGGAAGAGCGATGGTGAGTTGGTTAGAGCTTCACAGTACGCAGACATTTCAGATATTATATATTGGGGGGTGGTGGTTCTCTTTTAGTGCCCAGTGCCTGCTAGTGAGCGGTAAATTGAGTTGTCATGACGAGATTTAGCCTATGGCTTGGGTTTGACCTGAGCCGCCACTCTAATCGTGCATCTGAATGTCGGCCGTGTTGGCGTTTTGCGTCTCCTCAGGTGTGTACATCATCAACCTGAAGAAGACATGGGAGAAGCTGCTCCTGGCTGCCCGTGCCATTGTTGCCATTGAGAACCCCGCTGACGTCTGCGTCATCTCCTCCAGGAACACTGGGCAGGTAAAGGCCACGGCTAGCCTTCCCTCTGCATTCGCACGTACAACAGCACTGCATAAAGAAGCTGGCTGAATCAATATTGAGTTTTTGCATTTGTGCTGCAGCTTTCAGCTTAGCATTTTTATTTCAAAAGCGCATAATATAACTTAGAAAATATTTTCCTTCTGCTGAGGAAATTTGCTCCGATTGCTCCCGTAACCTGCAAATGTTCCAAATCCAAATCTGTGAAGGCAGGCAATTCGGTCTGCAGCTCATGAGCCATACGTCATACTTCTGTCACTGGAAATAAACACTGACATGATGTCACGCACACTATTAAAACCTGGCGCTGAGGTCGGCGAGCAGGTGTCGGAAGTGTGCTAGAACAAGCTGGCCGGGTTTTCGCTAACACCATGACGGCGTCTAGCCTATGACTGGGGTTTGATAGTGACCTGAGCCACACTGAACAACGTAGTTTCTCTGTAAATGGCAGTTTTGTTTTTGGACTACAATTCAGTAATATATATTAATATTTTATATTTACTTTATATATTCACCGTTTACACAACTGTCGGAGTTGGTGTAGTACGCATAGTAAAGCTCTTTCCCTCCGTCTTCCCAGAGAGCTGTGCTGAAGTTCGCCTCAGCCACTGGCGCCACCACCTTCGCCGGTCGCTTCACCCCTGGGACCTTCACCAATCAGATCCAGGCTGCCTTCAGGGAGCCCCGCCTCCTGATCGTCACCGACCCCCGGGCCGATCACCAGCCCCTGACCGAGGCCTCCTACGTCAACATCCCCACCATCGCCCTGTGCAACACCGACTCTCCCCTGAGATACGTGGACATCGCCATCCCCTGCAACAACAAGGTGCGCGCCGGCCGCGGTGTCGCTAGCATCCAAACCGAAATGTGCTACTACTGCTATACGTGGCCAAGCAAAGCATGAACACCAGGTGTAGGGTTCGGTCTTCACCTTGGTGGCAGTGCATTTGCAAGCGATTCTTCGGTTTTAATTGTCCAATGAAAAAAGCATTTTAGCTTTTGCATATTTGCTTTTTTTTGGTAACTGACTGAGAACAGTGAGTGTAGAATTGCATATGTGCATGACTGTAACCACTGATGTGTCTGCAGACATGGTGTGGCAGTTGTACTAACAGAAAAATGACTTTTGAAATGTGACAGGGTCATCACTCTGTGGGTCTGATGTGGTGGATGCTGGCCAGGGAGGTTCTGAGGATGAGAGGCACCATCTCCAGGGAGCACCCCTGGGAGGTCATGCCTGATCTGTACTTCTACAGAGACCCAGATGAGGTAATTCACACCCGATACCCCATGAGCTGTAGACACTCTACTTGTTGCTTTTTCCATACATTGACTAGTGAATATCACCACATTTTTCTGCCTTACAAATTCTGCTTAAATGGGTTTCTCTCCACTACAAAAATGGCGGAGGATGACAATAAGTTTTGAAAAATGGTCATTCATTGGAATCTGGCATTATCACATTAATGGCATTTGGCAGACGCTCTTATCCAGAGCGATGTGCAGTTCATTAGACTAAATAGGAGACAATCCACCCCTGGAGCAATGCAGGGTTAAGGGCCGCGCGGATCTTATTGTGGCCACGCCAGGGATTGAACCACCGACCTTGCGGGTCCCAGTCATGTACCTGAACCACTACGCTACGGGCCGCCCTTAATTATGTGAAGTGCGAGGGCGGTGTGCCATGGAGTTGAAAGTGATGTCCAGTGCGTGCTGCTGGGAGGTCGTGGAGCACTGACATCCCCTCTCGCGGAGCATTGACATCCCCTCTTGCGGAGCACTGACATCGCGGAGGTCGTGGAGCACTGACATCCCCTCTCCTCCCCCCGCAGATCGAGAAGGAGGAGCAGGCCGCGGCTGAGAAGGCCGTGGGAAAGGAGGAGTTCCAGGGGGAGTGGACCGCTCCCGTGGCAGACTTTGCGCAGCCCGAGGTGGCTGACTGGTCTGAGGGTGTGCAGGTGCCATCTGTCCCCATCCAGCAGTTCCCCGCAGGTGAGAGATGGGGGGATAGGGGCTTGTGCGCGCATTGCTTTGGTATTCTAGTAAACGCACATACTAGTCTGCTGGACTTCCCTACTAACTGCGGAGGATCCGGGTTAGTATGGTGGGTGCATATCATGGTCTTTCAGACTTTTCTGAAAACCTGATATTGTTGCTAAGCATATTAGGGGAAGGGTTTGTGACTAGAAAAGATTTGATGGAAACTTGTTTCAGTGCATCGCTGACGTGCACTACTAACTGGATAAATCTGCATTTGGCTCCATCCTCATTTTTGAAATCCCCCATCATATGGGTATATTTTTTAATGTAGAACAGGTTTAATCATTGTAGCATCATTCGCTGTTATAAGATGAAATCTGATACTGTGCCAAATGGCTTGAAATACTTCAAAATGGCAACTGCTCTTTGCTCTGTTTCAGCTGCTCCCCCTCCCAAGGCCCCTACTCCAGCTGCCGCTGAAGTGTTTGCAGGTATGCGTTTTATGAAATGCACAGTAGACCCTCAGAGGTGAACCTCAAGGGTTCTCAAACCGTTGAGCAATAAAACGGATTATGCTGCATCTCTTTTAGAAAGCTACTGAACAGTGCATTCTAATGGGATATGCTTACATTGGTTAGGTTGAGTTTACTTGGTAGCTATGAATCCTAAAGGCTGGAGTAATTCAAGTTAATACCAATTAAATCAAATTAAATTGAGGATTAAGTTCAGAATGACCCTCGATTCCCAAAGGGTTTGTGTGTCAGACTAATGTAGATCAAATCTTGAATTGCCAAATTGTTCTGAAACCAATGGTTTTCAAATTCATACCTTGATTTGAGACATTTAAAACTGTTGCATGCCATATAGAATATTGAATGATTTATTGTGCGGATTTGTGCATGTTGTGTTAATGCTCGCCTGCGTTTTGTCCCGCAGAGGACTGGAGTGCGCAGCCTGCCACAGAGGATTGGGCAGCTGCTCCCACCGCCCAGGCTTCCGAATGGGGTGGCACAACTTCCGATTGGTCTTAAGCGAATCTTGTGAAAACCACAAAAGCTGTTTTGACTTGCTCAATAAAAATGGCAGTTTGTTTAAAAATCCATTGTCATTCATTTTTGTCAAGGGATTGGGAATCATGTGTTGTGCACCAATTATGTAAACTGAATGCATGTTGGGGACTTAACATGTGGCTCTGTGGGGTCTGATCTGGCCTGGAAGACTAACCTTTACTCTGTCGGGGAAAGTGGATGTTAATGGTTAGTTGAAATGCATGCACAACTAATATGCTAAAATTCCAGTGTTTTCTCTGCATTGCAAATTGCTGTAGAACAAAATGTCACCCATTGACCTGGAGTTGCACTGGGTTTTATTCCACTTCAGTAGAGCTGTGCTTAGATAAGAGTGACTTAAAATTCCTACTACTGATCTAGTTTAATCTGCCTGTTTTTAGTTATGTACATCCTGCCTGTCTAAGCCTAGTGCGGGTTGCTCAGATCACTGAAACTTCAGATCAGAATTTAATGGTTGGCTTTAGGATTTCTTCAAAGTTTAAACCGTTCTGTGCACACAATAGCCCCAAATAATGCTGTCAAACGCCACACCGGCAGATTAGGGGGTAAATGTTTGCGCATGATAGAACTGGCACTTAAGGGTTGTGGTTTTCACAACCTAAAGATCTTCCATTTTCACTTCTCTGACGGGACGCAGTGGTTTAGCATGTACTATGCTGACCAAGGGATGTCATGTAAATCGATGTAAAGGATTACAAATGGAAAAGTAACCATACGGAACTTCTGAGTGTTACTTGTTTCCCTTTCCCCTTACCATTTCCGGTGCTCTTAAGTACCTCTTGTTGCTTGGCGACAAGCGCTTGGATAACTGGATAACAACCACAGACAGGATTGAAGCGCCCATTTCCATAGGTTTTCTTCAGTAATTTTCGGGATTTTCTTTGGTTTTCTATATCTTTTCTTTTCTTCTCTTTGGTCTTTTTCTCTGAATGCTATCGCGGACCTCTATTAATCACGCTTGTTCCACGCTCCTTATATATGAAAGCGAGTGTGTCAAGTTGTGACCACAGTTTGCAACAACAAATATTGTCATGGTGAGTCGATGTATCATTGATGATACATTAACGTTATAGTTAGCTAGCTAACCATACCCTTATCTTAAAGCTAACTATGATTGTTTGAAAAAATGAAATCGGTATCTCTACATTAGCTAACGTTACGTTATCTGTTCATAACCAAATTCTCTGTCTATCCGGAGCGCGGTGGATGCTTAAGAACTAACGTTAGACCGGGTGGTATAGAAAAGTGTTCTGGTTTTGTGCGAAACAAATGTCTGGTCACACGTGTTACATTTTATGTATAAGTAACGGTGAACGTTAGCCCTGATCGTGTTTATTGAGGCACATTAATGTTTCATAGCTAACGTTAGCTGGATAGCAAATATGGTTAACTAGATTATTCCGTTTTATCCAGCGCCTTAACGTTAGCATAATTTGAGTGTGCCTGTTTATGTTTCAACGATATTCACTCGGCCTCCTACTGCCTCGCTGGCTGTGTCTGTGACTTTAACTGATCGCTGGGACTGTGGCATTGGCGTAGTACATGCTTTTCCCCCAGTAGCTATACGTTGTGTTTGCATTTGTGTGCAGATCCTGTCCCGAGTTAAGCCAGCTGTGGGCGGAGATGCCCCAGCCAGCGAGAAGAAAAAGAAAAACAAGGGAAAGAAGACTTCACGAGTGGAGGACTACCTCATCCTGAGAGACTACCTGGGAGCCATCACACTGCTGGAGGTGAAACACCTGTGTGCACACCTTTCTCCTCCAACTAGTCATGGGACCAGTGCATGTAATCGCACTGCACGATTTGCACACATGCGTGCAGCACTGAACCATGCTGAAACACCTCTGTCTGGACTAGCCTGTGGTCCTGTTGTTTGACTGAGAAAAACAACGACATATCATGTTTCTCTACAGTTCCAGCGCAGTGCAGGAGAAAGAGAGGAGGATGCAGATCTGTGGCTGGGCTACTGTGCTTTTCACCTGGGAGACTACAGGAGAGCCATGGAGGTATGGCACCGTTTTTTCACGTGTGTGATTTCAATACCAGTTGCGCGTTCCTACATGTTCCTGTCTACCCTGTCTAGTAGGATTTGAAGAAATCCTACTGGTCACAGATGAAAAGAGAAATAGATTTGTCTGTATTGACGTGCAATTTTCCTCTGACCACAGGAGTACAAAGCTTCAACCGAGAGGTCAGGCTGTCCAGCCGATGTCTGGGTATATCTGGCCTGCACTCTCTTTTTCTTGGGGCTCTACAAGGAGGCTGAGGAGGCTGCAAATAAAGGTAGCACATTTAGTATAGATGCTCTCAAAGGTAGCACATTTAGCATAGCTGCTCTTAAAGGTAGCACATTTAGCATAGCTGCTCTTAAAGGTAGCACATTTAGCATCACTGCTCTTAAAGGTAGCACATTTAGCATAGTTGCCTGCGCTTTGCACAGAGGTGAGAGGCAGTGTGTAATGATGGTGTAATCATGCTCTGTTGTCCACCCTGTTTCACAATGTCCCACAGCTCCAAAGACCCAGCTCCAGAACAGACTGCTCTTCCACTTGGCTCACAAGGTCAGCAACAAAGTTTATATGTGTTAATGTTAACCTTCAGTGTTTTTGTCTACACAAGTGCAGTATATGTCATCCAATGGTTTTTCGGTCTACATAGAAATGTAAATATCTTTAGGTTTCTATAGTTCTCTTGTTTTGCTCTGTTACTATTGCACATGTATTGCCTGTCTGTATATTGCATTAGCCCTGGTCCTGTTTCACAAAGCAGGATTACCGAGTTAACTGGACAAGTGCACAAAGTAAAATAGTACTGGGCTGAAGTTACATTACATTACATTACAAGGCATTTAGCAGACGCTCTTATCCAGAGTGACGTACAATGAAGTGCAGATCAAACACAGGAACAGGTGTGAAGAGGATCCGAGAGGACAGTACGGTTCCGAGTCCTAGCGTGACCAAACCGATACAATCGGAACCCTTGAAGAATACATCAACTTACAAACTAGCATACCACGGTTGGCAGCTAGAATACCCTGAATACAACAATACAATAGCTAATACAAAACACAACAATATCTGGATATAACTATATGAGTGCCATTATAGTCTATGGCATATACAAGGCTACTCATGGTGGTGAGGTAGGGAGGGAAAGGTGCAGCCTGAAGAGATGAGTCTTGAAAGAGGTCAGAGACCTCTTCTGACATCCACAGGGAGGTCATTCCACCACCGTGGGGCCAAGACAGACAGCAGTCTAGAGCGAGAATAGAATAGAATAGAGAATAGAATTCCATAGAAGAACCCTCTCTAGTTCTTTGTTTGGGAGCTTTCACACTTCACACCTATAATTGAGGTTCCTATTAAGAACGAAAAAGGGTCCCCCTATAGAGCCAGAGAACCTTTTTTTTGCTGAGAGTGTAGGTTATGATGGGTAGTGCAAGAATAAATGTGCTGGGTTCTTCTGCCTCTGTCTCTGTCCTAATGTATCTCTGCAGCCCTGCTTGCTCCTGGAGAGAGTTTCATGGTTGTACCTTTCAGTATCTGTATGAGGCTATCTGGAAGTCCTATTCCCTATTCTCTGTGACTGTCAGCATGATGGAGGACATGTAAACATTGGTATTGGACAGAATGCTAAACAACATGGCCTGGAGTAAATAAGCACTGTGTCTGGGCTTGAGTCGACACAATTATCCAGTTAACTCGGTAATCCTGCTTTACGAGGTACCTCATAGTGCTCATCTTCTCTCACTCCTTCCCTCTGGCAGTTCAATGATGAGAAGAAGCTGATGGGTTTCCACCAGAACCTGGAGGATGTGACTGAGGACCAGCTGAGCCTGGCCTCCATCCACTACATGCGCTCTCACTACCAGGAGGCCATCGATATCTACAAACGCATCCTGCTGCAGAACCGGTACCGCACCCTGCTGCTCTTATACTCACACTGTGGTCACGCACATGACACACAGGGACAGCTTCACATTGCTTTACATCAAAAATCCCAATGGTAAGCCCAGGTAGTTACTGAGAGTATTCACCCAGAGAAGTTGATATGTATTACAAACCAATAGGACTGCCCTATGATGCGTTCACTTTTTGTCTATGAAGTATGTGTATACTGCTCATTGTAGGTATTGATACAGTTTGTGCTGTACATTCTGTAGAGACTTCCTGGCCCTCAACGTGTACGTAGCTCTGTGTTACTACAAGTTGGATTATTACGACGTGTCCCAGGAGGTTTTGGCGGTGTACCTACAGAGCATCCCTGATTCCACCATCGCGCTCAACCTCAAAGCCTGCAACCACTTCAGGCTGTACAACGGCAAGGCAGCTGAGGTTAGACATCACACAAACCCCAGCTACATATCTGGATAGTGAACATAAACACTCACATTTTTCCTTAAGATAAGTAGTGGCACATTTAGATAGTTAACAAAAATACACCCTTCATCTGCCAGTGCAATCGCAGAACAATGTATTACAATTATTTTAGATAATAGTATGCAATGCAAAATTTGCCTGCAATGTAGTATTTATTACACATTGTCCCATCTGATTGTGTAGGTAGAATTAAACCATTCATCATTCAAACCACACAGTCTATAATATGGGAATGACGAGTTTAACCCTTTCTGGATGTCTCTTTTGTACTTTCAGGCAGAGTTGAAGAACCTGATAGACATCTCCTCCAGCTCCTTTGAGTTTGCCAAAGAACTCATCAGGCACAACTTGGTAAACCCCCGGAATTACAGAACCCCCTCCAACACACCCACTCGTAGTATTGGAATATTTGTCTCCATTGGCAAGAGAAACCCAGAGTATAGCTGTATGGAAATGTGTGAATGACTTCCGCCCATTTTACAGAGAATATGTGAACCCATGGTCCGTTTCTCCTGCTGTCAGGTGGTGTTTCGGGGCGGAGAAGGGGCCCTTCAGGTGCTGCCCCCCCTGATCGATGTGATCTCAGAGGCTCGTCTCAATCTGGTCATCTACTACCTC
Organism: Conger conger; assembly: GCF_963514075.1. Lineage (NCBI taxonomy): Eukaryota > Metazoa > Chordata > Actinopteri > Anguilliformes > Congridae > Conger > Conger conger. The sequence continues at coordinate 71,100,890 of NC_083761.1, forward strand.
AGGCAAGGTGAGTCCTTGAAATAATACGGATGCTACTCTTTTTCTGCAGTTGACATGACGCTCATTTTGAATGGTGAAATGTGGTCGTCGTGACAAAATTGATATCCGAGCTATAAAGGCCACAGGTGAAAGCCCCTTCTTCAACTTTCCTCATAATATGGTCTCGTTTTCTTTGACCTGATATTAGTTGCTGCTCACTTCACACACTGCCCTTTCTAAGCCCCCAAAATTTGTGGGAGATGTGTGCCGCCTGTCCAATCACGCTATCCATGCTCTACCTCACTGTCCCTCTATCCCAATCCTGCTGTCTTTCAGATGACGTGCAGGAGGCTTTCAATCTCATAAAAGACCTGGAACCCACCACACCACAGGCAAGTGTCTCCTTCTGCCTTCGCTCCTGCTCTGCTGTGTGCATGTCATCTTCCTGTCTTTCAGCCCTTTCCATCTCTCTCTTGTTAGGGGAAAATGCCCTTTTTAACATTTCACCGGTGAGCATCGTCTGATGAAACAGATCCCAGTAAAAACAACGATAGCTATACTTGAGTTTAACTTTCGTATGTATTTGAAAAGAAATGACAGAAAGTGAGAGCTTACCGGCTTTCTGATTTGAATCAGACACAGTAAGACTCTTATACACACTTTTCCTGAAGGGGGGGCTTTACCAAAACAAAAAGGCATAAAGCTGGCCACGAACATTTATCAGTATTTTGTCTTCTGAATACCCCTTGTTGACCTTGCTGTAAGACCAGAATGTGCTAGCTGAGAAGCAGAGACATTAAGGTCAAAGGCTGTCTGTCTGCTGGAGAGAGACAGAGAAAGACTCATAGTAAGCACTTAATTCAGAAAGTGGTCTAATAGTAATAAGGATTATCACTAAAAGGTTATTTTTATAATCACGTGATTGTCCTTATGTTAACACACAAGAATCAATTAAGAAAATTACCCTTACACTCTTCACAGCTTTTAACTCATTCTTCTGTCCTCCACCTCTCACTTACTCTTTCAGGCTCCGTTTACAGTGGACAGCAGACCTGCATATTAACCTCCCACCCGTTTCTCTTAGGTTCAGAGCAGTGTTAGTCTTAATGCAGTGCAGCATAAAGTAAGTGTGTGTGGAGGTGTGGCGTGGTGTGTGTTTTCACTTCTTTCTCTCTTTGTCATCTTGTTTTCCTGTCAGGGTTTCCAGCATTAATGTTAGTGTGGGGGTTGTATTGTGATAAGTGCTGTGTGCATTGCATTTAACCCGACTTTATCTTTCTAAGGAGTACATTTTGAAAGGGGTGGTAAACGCAGCTTTGGGACAAGAAGTTGGATCGGTAAGTTACAGTGATGGAATTTTAAAAAATTATTTACAAATGTACACATGTACAGTACACATGCATGTTGGTGAGAAAATATGCAGGCACTCTTCATTCTCTATGATGACTTACCAGACAGATATCGCAAGTAATATAAAATGCATACCACAGAAGCAACAAGAATAATAAAACACAGGTACAAGAGTATAACTTCAGTAAGAGCAACTATATTTTGTATCACGTGAACACTAAAAAGGAGCTCTTTGCATGATACCAGATGCTAGATAGGACATGTCCATGTTCTGGGAACTAAGGTGAAGTGTGGATTAATTGAAAACTATTGAATTGATAATATGAACATTAACGACAAACATAGTGACACACCAGAGTATAAAAGAATCATACGGAATGACAGACATCCTCGGTGAATTATGCAATGCCTTGCTAACCCTTTCACTCTCCTCCTTTCTTTCTCCATCCCTCCTCTTCCCCTCTATCCCAGAGGGATCACCTGAAGATTGCGCAGCAGTTCTTCCAGCTGGTTGGAGGCTCAGCCAGTGAATGTGGTGAGAGCATATAAATTAAACCTCTGGCATTCAGATCATTCTTACTTAATTGACTAATCTGAATGCCAGAGGTTTCTTTTTCCAAAGAACTGCCATCAGTTTGCTGTGGCAAGGACAAAACATACTTCCAATAAAAAATACAAGCAGAGTCATCAGTCTTATCTGAAAACTCCTCAGATACCATCCCTGGCAGGCAGTGCATGGCTTCCTGTTTCTTCCTGCTAAGGCAGTTTGAGGATGTGCTCATCTACCTCAACTCTGTAAAGGTCAGGACAGTTCGTCTTTGCGTTGGCAATTATGGTGTGCATGTGGCAAAGTGTTCAGGCTGATTGAGTCTGTATTAAGCCTAGCCCAGTCATTTTGAATGGAGCGTCTCAATACAATACTCAATTTAGTCCAAGACTAAGCTTAATCTTTGTCTGTGAAACATGCCCTAAATGTTCTGTAAATAGTGTATCGGCAGACTTGTTTATGAACAACATGACAAAAGTCGGATACATTTTTGTATATATGTCCCTCTAGATAAGAGCGTCTGCCAAACACCTGTAATGTAATGTAATAGTGTCATGTATATGTGGGGGAAAAAAAACATTTCTCCGTATTCCCCATCTTCCAGAGTTACTTCTACAATGATGACACATTCAATTTCAACTATGCCCAGGCCAAGGCTGCTGTTGGGAACTACAGAGAGGCAGAGGAGGTACTGTGGCCATGACTGTTATTAACACTGTGAACGCAAAGCCACTTTCACACCGAGAATGCTGGTACTGCTGCAGCCAATGAAATCTGTCCACCTTTCACTCTTCACAGTTACACTACACTGTCGCTATAACTGGCAGAGAAAGAAACATCAAAATTGCTGTCTGTGTTTCCCTGCTAACATGCTTGGAAGAGTGATAGCCTTGCTTTTTTTGGAATATACACCCATAATTAATTCATTAGGTGTTCATAATTCAGACACACGCCACACTGAGACACAAAGTGACATGAGTGAAAAGAACAGCTGAAAATACAGCTACGAGTGGAGACCGAGCAAGGCTTTGGGATATTCTGTACTGCAGCAGTCCCAAGGACCCGTGTGTGTGTGTGTGTGTGTGTGTGTGTGTGTGTGTGCGCGCTTGTTTTTGTCACAGCCAATATCATGACCAGTTAAGGTTGTTGAAAATGTGTTTAAGTTCAAACATTATTTTGTACTTTTACTTATTCCATCATAATGCATGTTTGGCTCATTGACATTTGCCTGGTGATTGAAATCTCGAAATGAACAACATTTTTTGCAAATAGCTTAATTATACTGACCTGGCAGCAAAGCATAGTTCTTTGTCATACATTTGATTTGGTTAACTGTTATTTTAAATGTATTTAATATAAACACATTTGCAAAGATTTTTCATCGTTCCATAAACTTAGGCATATTGGAGTTTGATTATTAATATGTGTATTATATTTCGGAGAAGACAAATTAAATCCATGAGAGGTCCTGAATTATTTTTAAAAAATTCATCATTTGGATAAAGATAACAATGCTAATGTGTACTAAGAATGGAGCTTGTGAAGATTTCTGTCCTCCATTAGACAGAGGTCACACATTGCAGTACAAATATGCTGACAGCAGGGGGATAACTCACCTCACAATGTGTAGCATCCTCCTGGGTGATGAACGGCAGCCATTTTGTGTCCAAATGCTCAGTGCATAAACTCAGGCAGTAAGGGAAGGGACTGTTTAGCCAGTTATACTAGGGGATGAGTAGATTATCAGATTCAATGGGCATCAATAACCATCACAGAGTTGGAAATGATCAAGTCTTCACCTTTTTAGAAGTCAACTATTTGAAATTGAGCTACTTGAAATTGTGCATAATGGCACAGATAAATTAGTTATGGGTCTTTGGATCTCAAAGAACAATACCGGGTATCTTTTAAACTTGTGAGAATATATTGTATGATTGAAGGAGGTAATATTTGATAATTTATGGTGACATTTAAAATGTGTAACTTTGTCAACAGGTGTTTCTGCTGATTCAGAATGAGAAGATCAAGAATGACTATGTGTACCTGAGCTGGCTGGCACGCTGCTGTATGGATTATAATTATCATCATCATCATCATCATTATTATTATTAGTAGTAGTATTATTATAGAACTGCACAATGAACTTGTTTAATATTTCTATTTCATTGCTGCTATCTGTTAATGTATATAGATATCATGAACAAAAAGGCTCGATTAGCCTGGGAGCTGTATTTGAAAATGGAGACATCAGCCGAGTCCTTCAGCCTCTTGCAACTCATTGCCAACGACTGCTACAAGGTCATTACCTTCCCTTGAAAGCCCAAATGAGTGTCATTTTCCAAGCAGTCAGGCCTGTGTGTGTGTTACATGAACTCCCCCTCCTTCCACTTGCAGATGGGGCAGTTCTATTACTCTGCCAAGGCTTTTGATATTCTGGAGCGGCTCGACCAAAACCCGGAGTACTGGGAGGGCAAGAGGGGAGCCTGTGTGGGCATCTTCCAGCTCATACTGGCTGGCAGAGAGCCCAGGTATGCGTTACGGCGAGAACACCTTTCCCCTTTGTCTGTACCGGTTCTGGACTAAATGTCTTTTGGGAATGAGAGGGCTCAACTGCAGCAGTCCATTTATCCATGTCTTTTGTGTGCTCTCTCTACTCCTCCCCATCTTGGGTATTTCTCTACAGCAGCTCCACAACATGAGTTAATCAACTACGCTAGTGTGTTGTGTTGTGCATGCTTTTCATAAAGCCATTATGTGGATCCTGTATGTCTCTGTAATGTTATGGAACCAAAAAAAAATTAATTAGTATTTGTTAGAACCAATAATGTAATTTTACTCCTGCTTTACAGAGAGACACTGAGAGAGGTACTACCGCTACTAAGGAACACTGGAAACCCACAGGTGGAGTACATCATCAGAGCTTTGAAGAAATGGGCCAAGGATAACCGGGTTTCACTGTAATAATGGCATTCAACAGTGTATGACAAGCGCTCAGATAATCAGATGACACCCTCTCTCAACTACTGCACAAGATGAAGAATGGGCATACATCATACGCCCCCATCAAAAAAATATAAAAAATCTTTAATCACTACAAATGTATGAATGGGATGCCCAAGTACAGCCTGCGAGGGTGTGTTGAAATCTCTCTAATTTAGTTACATGTTAAAGTTCACTCAAACTAAACTTTATGGTAAATGTATTTGTATCAAAACACATTGGAAACATCAAATGTCTTAAATAGGCATAAATAGTTGCATGTAGATAACATTTCATGGAATAAATATCCACATGCACACGAACAACACACCATGTAACATGTACTATAGTTTTATTTGCAATATTGTGTTTTTAACATTTCTATATTTGATACAGTTGTGCATTTATACAAGTATGTATGCATCATGCAATTGTGTAAGTTACTGTTCTACTGTACAGTGTCCAATTAAAGAGCTATTTTTTATTCACACAACCTTGCTTGAATCTTTGTTTTCCCAATCGGTTCCCCACAAAACCATTATTTTCATGTTATTTTCCACACATTGATCACGGAGAGGCTGGCAGAGCTTTTTTCCAGAGAGCCATTTTTAAGTTGAGTAGCATATATTCTCCAGTCTTGCAATATGGTTTATTAGTTATCCATAGCTACTCTTATCAAAAGTTAAAATGTGTTATGCCCGTGACATTGCAAGTACTACACTATGAAACGGTCCCTTTATAGCATTGTTGACCAATAAGTTGGCAAACTCAAATTTATCACGTCAGGTTTTTCCATGTGGTAGCTAAATGTAGGTGCAACCCAGTGAATTATTCTGAATCAACCTAAGAAGTAAGAACTGGGATGCGCCTTATCTTTTGCAGAAAAAGGATGCGCGTCTGTATTGTTTGTTCAATGAATCGTTTCGGCTCTGAAACGGTTAACTGATCAAATAACGCTATTGTCATATAAACCTCGGTCTTCTGACTATAGTTATAGCGCTAGCGCCGATTGTTGAAATCGGACAAATGTGAAAGCTGAAATACTATCAAGTTGCTCTTATTTATAGCCGTTTCTGTTTGCACAAAAACCCTCCAGCTAGATCACGTCGCTCGTGAAATGCCAAAGTCACCTAGCTTAAGTACACACATAGGGTATGACGTTAACAATGGCTTAATCAATTTCTGAGCACTCCGTTGAACTACAACTACGGACAACTGCGTAAAACAATTTCCCCTTTTGTTCACTGTACATAAAAACGTATTTTCTCTTTGCAGGAAACAAGCAGGCAGGCAGCTGAATTCACTGCTGGTTCTATAAAATGCAAAATTCAGTCAGGATGTTTAACGCGAGGCTAATGCAGTCATTATGCAAAACGTGAAAGACCACAGACAAATGTCCAGCAAACTATACTTTCTGTTTTGGATTCGTAGGAAGCCACAGGTCATTGCAGGAAACGTACCATTCAGAATTTCATCTGCAGACCACACTGATGCCGTCGAATCGCATAACTGTCCACACATCCTAATGCAAGACGAATTCATTTATTTTCCTTTCCTTTGAGCAAAAACGGCATTTGACCCAATGTTGAAAAAAAAAAAAGCTGGGTCGCAGGTTTTCTATGGGGCGGGCTTATGACAAGGCAATATGTGATTGGACAGAGTCCTTTCCTAGTTGGCGCTATTTCCGTTTTCACTCAGCGCGCAGGCCCAGCGACCTCGATGTAATTTTTATTTACTCCTGAAATCCAAGATGGCTACTCCGAATATTTCAGTACCTTAGCAATTGAGGATGCACGTATCGAGTAAACTACTTTCCCCGATAATCTCATCCCCTGAAACTAAATTAGTAAGGTGTAGATGAACTCTTTGCATCTTACGTACCTTAAAATAGTCCTCACGTATAGGTTCAGCTCCCGTGAATACACCATTTTGAAGTAGTTTCGAGGAATACATATCCCTCAATCGCTGTCTCTCTAAAGCAAGCGAGGTTCACCGTCTCCGCATCAAATGGCCGAACCGAGAAAAGTACCATTTGTCACACTGTCGGCCTTCGCCGCTGGACCGGCCTCAGAGCCAAGGAAACGCCGGAATGAAGATGAGGTCGGAATTAATTTGGAGGAGAGTACAGCGGTAGGCAATACAGCGACCGGGGCAGGAGGTGGTGGTCTGTTTGGCAAAGCTAGCGACGGGGACAACGGGGAACCAAGAGGGATTACCGTGCGATTGAACCTCTGCCTGTCCGAGCCCAACGACCAAGCGTCGGCCGAATTCAACTACAGCGAGCTGGTTCAGTCAATACAGGTAATGATCCTGTGCGGATTAGGCCGAGTAAAGGCTGGGGTTGAAGTCAGGATCGTTGGGACTAAGAGTAATGTTACTTGTAAAATTTGAATAACATTTGATTCCTGCTGTAAGCAGTTTTGTAGTTTTTCCACAAGAGATAGCCGAGTTAACGTGAAGTGCAGCAACGGAAAAGAATGTTGGCAAATTAGCTGCCATCTGGCTAAAAGTGTTAGCTAGCTAGCTAACGATGAAAGCTGGTAGTTGGACATCTTGCTAAACGTTAGCTCTCAAGCTAGCTAACGTTAGCTATAACTATAACGTTAGCTAGCTAGTCACATAAGTTAAAAAATCGTGTGTTATCTACCATTAGTTGACGTCAATGAACTGACACGTTATATTTTATTTTACCCAAGGAATGATAACACAATGAAGTTAGATAAATAGTTGAATAATGATTTTTTTTTATAGTAACGTTGTCGTCCAGACGTGTCATTGAAAATGGTCGTGTGTAACGTTGGCTAGCGATCCAACTAGCTAGTTAGCCGCCCAACTAATTGTTATAGATGACATAGTGCGTTCGAGAAGTTAATCCGGTGATATTGTTGTCTCAGAGGCTGTGAAAGTTCACTTACTAGCCTCAGTTGTCTATAAAATAAGATGGTAACTAGCTAACTACATTGCATCGTTTGTTAAATGGTACAATTCTCTGTTTACAATTGACTATAATATAACCGAGATAGCTATGACAGGTGATTATATGAAACCTTCAAACAATCTTGGCGACAGATTGTTGCTCAGTCGATTTTGCATTTCACTTCCTAGCATCTTAATATTTTACATTGGTACATAATGCTGGGTGTGATTGAGTGTAACATAATATAACATAATATAGTAACCTAATTGTCTTAATGCATAAATTAGTCTGCAGATAAATTAGAATGGTAGTCTCTTTGTAGAACAATATGACCTCTTTATTCTGGATATATAGTATCAGACAGATTTGCTCTTTGTCTTCCTCTTCTACTCTCTCTGTCCCTCCAAGGTGAAGAAGGCACCCCAAGCACCCACACCTGTCTGTGACCCTAATGACCCCTTTGCGGATGATGAGAGAGAACGGCAGCAAGTGGAGGCCCTGGCCAAGAAATTTGAGAGCAAATATGTGAGTGTCCCGACAGCATGCGTCTGAACAGGAGTTGCATTGATCAGGCTGATTGTGAAGCTCCTAACATGCGATTTCCCCTGTAAAATACTTGCAAACAACACAATATGCTACTGCGTGTTTTGAGCTTAAGTGTTAACTTTAACATTGAAATTACATTCAAATTGAGAAGTTAAGTCAGTACATGCCAGGGAACATACCCAAGCAATAGACCTCACAAGCTGTTTATGGAATGCATTGTTCACTTCAGCAACCAGATGCTGTTTTTGTGTCTGTATTTTAGACAACTCAAGGCACTTTTGCACTAAAACATGTTAATCACAGTAATGTTTAGTGCACCGTGTACGGCATGGCAGTTGCATGCCAAATGAAATGCCATGGTGTTAGTTTCAACATCTGCCTCTGACTCACACACCCATACATTAACATTTAAATTATTGGTACTCTTGTTTGTTCATGCTTTGGCTTAATTGTTGTAGTGTGCCCCATGTCTCAAAAAGCTTTTTTACGTAGGGTGTGGTTATTGTGAGTCCGAGCCTCAGTAGGTAGATGGGATGGTATATTCCCTCACCCCTCGCACCTCATCCTCATTCCAGGGCAATGCTGGGAAAAAGAAAAGGAAGGACAGAATGCAAGATCTGATCGACATCGGTTTCGGCTACGATGAGAGTGACCCGTTCATAGACAACTCTGAGGCTGTAAGGACCTTTAATGCCCATCATTATCATTCACATTCCTTATAGCCTTCACACTGAACCTGTAGCTTAAATGACGTGCGAGCTCACCAAATGATCTGGTGAAATGATATCGTCGCCTCTTCCGAAGAATGTATTTGTACTGTGGAGTGGGTTCTGTTGATCTTTTTTTTTTAGCGTATTTGTTTTAAGGACATTTAAGGCTCATCAGAGACATGCCGCCCTTGCAGTGATCTCCCTGTGATTTTGACGGGCGTGCGTGGGACGGACGAGCGTGTGCCGCTCTAGCCTGTGGCTGCTGGATGCTGCTGTGTACCGTGTCTGACCACGGCCCCTTGCCTCCACAGTACGACGAGCTGGTCCCCGCCTCTCTGACCACCAAGCTGGGAGGCTTCTACATCAACACGGGCACCCTGCAGTTCCGCGCTGCGTCTGAGTCTGAGGGGGAGGATGGGGGCAAAGACGGGAAGCCCCACAAGGTGAGTTAAGGGTCATTTTCTAAGTGAGCTCTGCGCCCTACTGAAATGAGCCTCTCGCGGTCTGCAACTCGGGAAATGCATGTTACCGATGGTCTCTGCTCTGACTGCAGAAGCTGAAGGATGGCGAGGAGCAAGCTATCAAGAAACGGAAGAGAAAAGAAGGAGCCAATGTGGAGGAGAAGAAGCCCAGGAAGACCAAAGTGCCGAAGCAAGGGTGAGACAACCTATACTGCTGTACTTATGCTGCTGCAACCAAACCCACAGGGTGTCTGTCTATCTGTCTATCTGTCTATCTGTCTATCTGTCTATCTGTCTATCTGTCTATCTGTCTATCTGTCTATCTGTCTGTCTGTCTGTCTCTGTGTGTAAGTCTGTGTGTCTGTCTGTGTATCTGTTTGTCTGTTTGTCTGTGTCTGTTTGTCTGTGTCTGTTTGTCTGTGTCTGTTTGTCTGTGTCTGTTTGTCTGTGTCTGTTTGTCTGTGTCTGTTTGTCTGTGTCTGTGTCTGTTTGTCTGTGTCTGTGTCTGTGTCTGTGTCTGTGTCTGTGTCTGTGTCTGTGTCTGTGTCTGTGTCTGTGTCTGTGTCTGTGTCTGTGATGGAGGCTCAGCCTGCTATGACACTGACGGGGCTGAGCACGGTATGACTCTGGGAAATTAGATTGTTGGAGCGGGAGCCGTATAATGGCCGTCACGCGCAAGAAAGCTCTAAGTGAGCTTAGACCGGAATGTAATTTTGTCCTTTGGTTAAAAATAAATCTTCAAGCTAACATCATGTAACTCAGAGTAATGGGTCATTTCAGCAAATAATTATTCAAAGGGAGTCATGAGAATAAAGCAATGCTTCTACTGATGTGTGCTTTCTGCGGCTGCAAGTGAAAACTGGTCCACGGCAGTACGTTTAATGAAGTTCAAGTTAAACATTTTCAGTTCAACCTTTGTTGAAAGTTTGAAATTCTTTGTTTTGGAAGTTTCCCCTTTCTTGTGAAAGGGAAACTATGTATGCATACTCCTGGTATTGATATCCCAGTGAATTGTTGCTCCTACCTGTGATTTGTAATGAAGTGTTGGACATTGGACATTTTTCTTCATGAATCATAATGGTATTTGTATGTATGATACTGCATGTTTGCATCATCTGCAAATATTTTTCTGTCGAGAAGGAGCAAAAAGGTGGTATTGTTTTTAAGCAGTAGGCATCCTTATGTGAATATCTCTCTGTAAATTTGAGGTAAAGTTACAATAGAAGTCATTTGAATTCAGCAGCTTAATGTGATCAAATTTTTTGGACGTGTGTGCAGAAAAGTGGCAGTTTTTCCCTCGGTGAAATGTGTTTGTGTTAACAACATAAACTGCATCTGAAGAAACAAAATGGTGGAACTGTTATTTATAGCTGCTAAGTGCACCTGTGTGCCGTCCTCTGCTGCTCCTCTCTCTCTTTCCCCTGCCGTGTCTCAACTCACCCTCCCTGCTCTTCTCCCCCCTCTCTCTTTCTCTTCCTACTCCTCTCTCTCTTTCTCTCTCCCCCTCTCTCTCTCTCTCTCTCTCTTTCTCTCTCTCTCTACTCCTCCCTCCCTCTCTCTCGCTCTTTCTCTCCCTCCCTCCCTCCTTCCCTCTCTCTCTCTCTCTCTCTCTCTCTCTCTCTCTGTCTCTCTCCCTCTCCCCCCTCCCTCTCTCTCTCCCCTTCCCTCTCTCTGCCTACACCCTCCACCCCTTCCTCTCTCTCTCTGTCTCTCTCTCTCTCTCTCTCTGTCTCTCTCTCTCTCTCTCTCTCTCTCTCTCTCTCTCTCTCTCTCTCTCTCTCTCTCCCTCTCCGTCTCCCCGTCTCCCCACCACCCTGTCTCATCTCACCCTCTCTTCTCCTCTGCCTCAGAGTGAGCACCATGAACATGCACCGGCCTGAAAAGAAGAAGCGCAAGAAGCTGATGAAGGACTCCCTGTACCTGGCGGCCATGTTGCGGCGCTTCACTCGGGAGAAGGAGGAGATGCGGAAGAAGACCCCGGCCGGCGGACAGCCGCCCAACGCCGGGGGAGCCCCCAACGCGGCCCGGCCCAACCACGTGCTCCACAACCCCCACCTGCACCCGCACCCCGCCAACAATGACATCTCCATGGCGGAGCTGACGGCCGACCCGGCCGTGATGTCTCTGCTGGGCTCCACCAGCGAGAGCGAGCTGCAGGACATCCTGGACGACCTGGACTTCAGCCTGCTGGACTCCTCGCCCCAGGCCTGCAGCCCCGCGCAGCGCGAGAACGGCCTGCTGGGGGCCATGGCGGGGCAGAAGGCCGGGGCCGGCGCTCTGGGGCGCGGGGCCGGGGCGCTGGGGGCCGGCGGGGGGGTCCTGACCCCTCCCCCCCTCCCCGACGGACTTCCGCCCCCCCCTCACCAAGCGGATCGAAGACTTGCGCGCAGTGAGTCTCGTTTTTCTTATTGGATAACCAGATACGCTTCTCATTAGATACTTTTATACAAAGCGATTATGAATGCTTATATTGTTTTAGTCCATGTAGTCTCCTGGGTTTCCAACCCACAACTTTTGCATTGTGAGTGCAATGCTCTGCCAACTGAGCCATATGATATATATATATACACAATATATTTATATCATGTATTTATGCTATATATTTTTTATTGATAAATTTTCAATGTGCATTGCAGACTGTTGATTGTTTGCTTGCTTATATTTTCTCGTCATTTTTCGCATTGACTTGTTTTAACGTTCCTTAACAGGGCGTTGAATGTGAAAGAGAATGGAGGATGAGAAGGAGAGATAGGGAGAGGTATTCTGGCACAGGAGGAGAGAGAGAGGAAGCGAGTGAGAGTGTAAAGGAGGCAGGTGGAGAGATAATGTAGAGGCAGAGAGCTGGAGGCGGATAGGGGTAGGTGGGCCAGCGTGGGAGTGAAAATGGCTCCTATGCCCCGTGGCTTTGTTTTTGTATCTCAGTGTCTCACACAATGGGGGG